>NW_007387253.1:0-2147 GCF_000475195.1 Diaphorina citri
CTACCATTGCACATGTGACATGTTTGGCAACAATGCCTATTTTTTTGCTGTCACATTGATCTGGACACACTATAGTTAGCTTGATTAGTAGCACGTCTGCCTTGTAAGCGCTAGGCCGCGGGTGCGATTCCCGTCCGGGACAGATTTTATCCCGAACCGATAATGTTTGTTCTCGGAACGGCTGGCTTTCTCCTTTCCTGTCTTCCTCCTCTCTTCGATTTGGGGACGATAACACCCCCGTTGTTAGCTCTATTACTTAAGCCTCTTTTAAAAATATGCTTCGAACTGAGTAGCAGTTCTTTCCCACTCATTGAAACACTCATCTTTAACAAAAACTAACCAAATCTTAAATTCTTTGTGTTAAAGCAGATTTCTCAACTCACAATCACAGCATTACTAAGGGCCTCCTTTGCAATCAATTTCCGTATTTTAATCATCGTTGTACACTGGTAATCCCGCCACTGGTTACTACTCGATTAAAGTAGCTACTCAATTTTCCTTCGACAATTCAGTGCCGAAAAAACTTTAACTCTGTCTGGGATCGAACCATTGACCTCCGACGCGCAAGGACAAATAATAATTAATTTAATTTATTTTCTCCTCAGGTGTTCCCCAGTAACGAGGAAAATCTACGCAAGCACTTCGAGAAGGTCCACTTCGATTTGATATTAACTTCCCGAGTAAGATGAGACACACATTTCATCTACAACATCATCTCGAGGACCCTATGCAACTCAAATGTGATATATGCTTCACGGACTTCGATGATGAGAACAGCCTATACGATCATGTTAGGTAAGTAGAATAGAGCTCAAGTGCTTACTTAGGTAAGGTCTTTTTCGTTAAATAGCTTGAAATGCTTTTCTTCATCAGAAAGAGAGAATTGTATTGAAGGTTTACTCAGCTCCCATGGCGTAGTGGTCACTGCACTCGCCTTGCACGCGGGAGACCCGGGTTCGATTCCCGGCGGGGTCAAGAAATTTGTGTCCATATTCTAATAATCTTTTTACATTGGTACTGGTCGCTACTCGATTGAAGTAGCTACTCAATTGTCCTCACGAGGCTGATTGCACCCCGAACTACAAGCACAGAGCCGGAAAAACTTTGACCCCGCCGGAAATCGAACCCGGGACCTCCGGAGTGCAGCCTATTGTGATACCCACTCGTCCACGGAGGCTACTTACCTATATTGGTACTTACCGATTAAGGTAATAATAATAGTGCTTATTTATACTGCTCGCATAGGACTGAAAAGTCCCTTTACTCCAGCAGTAGGCTACTACTATTATTGTGGTCAAATTCTCAAATTATATGAGGATAAAATTCCATACCTCGGCTGGGATTGAACCCACGCCCTCCTGTTTAACAAGCGAGCGTCTTGACCACTACACCACCGAGGTAGGTTGAACATACTCATATTAGGTACCTATGTTTAAATTCTCATTAAATTAGAGGCCAGCTACTCACTATCAGGTAGAGCTGACAGGCTGAAAAGGTCCGTCTATCAGGTCTACCTGATACTTGATGAGGACACACACTATCAGGTAGACCAGGTGTACCTGTCGTCAGGTCTACCTGATAGTGAGTGGCTGGCCTTAAGTACCTACTTACCTATTGATTGAAAATAGTGTGTACCTTCTGTTTCCCTTGCCGAAAGTGGTATGGAAAAGGTCATTTGAACCGCAACTAATATGAAGCGGTTCAAACTTTAATTTTCTTTTTCTTTTCCATTTCAGGAAGTTCAACAACACCTGGAGGAACACAAAGTAGTGATCATACGGTGTGAGACATGCACGCGTAACTACGAGTCCTTGGAGTCCCTCACCACTCATCTCTCGTTCAAACACAGCAACCAGTTCCTTATGAAATGCACTAACTGCAATGTCTTAGTCCCGCGGGATGAAATCCTACCGCATCTCTCCATACAGCATTGCCAAGGTACCACGCCGTCCATCTACGAGTGTAACCAATGCAAGGAGAAGACGAACGACATGACAACCATGCTGAACCATTACAGTGTCAAGCATTACATGGATATAAACATGAGCTGCGTGTCGTGCGATGTGCTGTTCCATAACAAAGCGACGCTGTACAAGCATCTCTACCTGGAGCATAAGGCGACTAGCCTTTCTATCCAATGCAACATG
>NW_007387254.1:0-2145 GCF_000475195.1 Diaphorina citri
AGTTCGTAATTACGGTCAGAGCTTTGGTCGTGGAATTCGGCACAGAGTTCATCCAGCAGGGTACCTAGCTGAGCGGACCGTAACAGTTTGATGTTGCCTGGAGACACCGATGTGGCTGTAGAATAGAATAGAGAATAAATTAGTCGTGGAATTCAACAAAACATGACACACAAAATAGATCAGAGTACCAGCCTAGTTAGCGTGGTTGGTAGCGCGTCTGCCTTGTAAGCGCTAGGCCGCGGGTGCGATTCCCACCCGGGGCGGATTTTATTGGTTCCTTCATTTTGGGTTGATGACTCATTGCTGTCACATTGATCTGGATGAACTATAGATGAGGTTCGTTCTCGGAAAGGCTGGCTTTCTCCTATCCTGTCTTCCTTCTCTATTCGATTTCGGGACGATAAGACCATAGCAGTTACAGTTCCCCCTATCGAACTTCTTGGAAAAAAAAAACAAAAAAAAAAAAACCTGTTGCTTCCTCATTATTTCCACTCGAACTCGTCTCTCCTTTAGCCTTCGTCAATCGCTCCTTCTCTTCGTCTATCCCAACAGAATCCATTTTGGCAGTCTTTTCCTCTTCTGTCCCAACAGAAGAATTTAATTTGGCAGTCTCATTTTTCTCGTCTATCCCAACGGAATTCAACTTGGCAGTCTTTTCCTCTTCTATCCCGACAGGACATAACTTGGCAGTCTCAATTTTCTCTTCTGTCCCAACACAATTTAGCGGTCCTCTTCTATCCCAACAGAATCCATTTTGGCAGTCTTTTCCTCTTCTATCCCAACAGAAGAATTTAATTTGGCAGTCTCATTTTTCTCGTCTATCCCAACGGAATTCAACTTGGCAGTCTTTTCCTCTTCTATCCCGACAGGACATAACTTGGCAGTCTCAATTTTCTCTTCTGTCCCAACACAATTTATTGTGGCAGTCTTACTCTCTTCTATCCCAACAGAATTTACTTTGGCAGTCTTAATCTCTTCTATCCCATTGGGACATATTTCGGCAGGATTGGATTTCACATTGGCAGTCTTATTTTCATTGGTTGCTAGATTATTCGTGGTTGGTTCACCAGAGGGGGCATCTTATCCCAAAAGAATTTCCTTTGGCAGTCTTAATCTCTTCTATCCCATTGGGACACATTTCGGCAGGATTGGATTTCACATTGGCAGTCTTATTTTCATTGGTTGCTAGATTATTCGTGGTTGGTTCACCAGAGGGGGCATCTTTGCTCTTCTTAAAAGAGGGCACACCTTTGGCAGTCTTATTTTCAGCGGTTCCTAAACTATTCGTGGTTGGTTCACCAGAAGGGGCGTCTTCGCTCTTCTTGAAGGAGGGGACACCACCCATGTTAAGCACCACTGAGCCTGGTCGGAACTGGAAGTCCGGGTGATCCTTGATGTCGTACACACTCATCTCGGACTCTCCCAGACACTCGGGACTGAAACAGAGTTCAAATACAAAATCTAAGTCATATCATGTTTTTTTTTAACTTAAATAAGGTAAACTATTTATTAATATGACTTGTAAAAACGTATTACCCATCAAATATATAAGACCTTATTTAGACTGTGGGGTAAAGGTCAGTCTCACCCTAGCGGCAGTATAAATGAGGTATATTCTAGTAAAGCTGAGAGCCTCTTCAAAATAGACTAGTTGCGCCTACTTAGGTAAGGTTTCAATGTAACGAGCAGAGAAAATGAGGAACTAGGGAATTTTTCTTCTTCTTCTACGACTTCTAGGTCCCGGGATAAATCGATTTAAAAAATACCACTTTTCAGTCTCACCCTAGCACCAGTATAAATGAGGTATATTCTATTATACTCTAGTAAAGCTGAGAGCCTCTTCAAAATAGACCAGTTGCGCCTACTGTAAGGTTTCAATCTAACGAGCAGAGAAAATGAGGAACTAGGGAATTTTTCTTCTTCTTCTACGACTTCTAGGTCCCGGGATAAATCGATTTAAAAAATACCCGTAAATCTTGAACTCTGACGTCATGACACGACATATTTTTCCCAACTTTTTCGACCATAAAAAAAAAATCTTCCTGTTCTTACTTACCTTTTTTGGGTCCTACTGGACTTCGCACAAGAATTTCGTTAGAAAATCCCCCATTTCAATGTAGGTACTTACCTCTCGCCCTCTCGGGT
>NW_007387255.1:0-2145 GCF_000475195.1 Diaphorina citri
CTTGGCCTTTTTTTTCACATTTGTGTTTTTGTGGGGGATCTCACTCCTTTTTTCTAAGTATGTATTTAAACATGATTAATAGGTAGCGTAGGTACCTAGAGATCTTATTACCTTGAGTTTGTTGTTGTTGTTGTTGTTGTTGTTCTTGTTGTTGTTGTTGTTGTTGTTTTTGTTGTTGTTGTTGTTGTTGTTGTTGTTGTTGTTGTTGTTGTTCTTGTTGTTGTTCGTGTTGTTGTTATTGTTGTTGTTATTGTTGTTGTTGTTCTTGCTCTTGTTGTTGTTGTTGTTCTTGTTGTTGTTTTTTGTTGTTGTTGTTGTTGTTGTTGTTTGTTGTTATTGTTGTTGTTGTTCTTGCTCTTGTTGTTGTTGTTGTTGTTGTTGTTGTTTTTTGTTGTTGTTGTTGTTGTTTGTTGTTATTGTTGTTGTTGTTCTTGCTCTTGTTGTTGTTGTTGTTGTTGTTGTTGTTTTTTGTTGTTAGTTATCCCTATATTCCCTATGAATGAAATTTCATAATAGTCTTCATCATTACAGGAATGTGATGCCATTGAACAGGAGGGTATTCCACGAAAGACGTCTCATTCCGAACATCACCTTCTCCAAACGCGTAGCATTTCGTATCGTTTATTACCTATTTTTACTTTTTTTTTTTATTTATTTATTTTTTTACGTATTATTTTTTTCTGCGCCAATACGGGGTCAGAATTACTTTGTGAAAAACACAGGTCCCCGGATTAGACGATCAACAGGGAAAGTCTGGTGGAGGTGTAGCCATTTATTTCAATAATTCTTCTACATTCAAAGTGTTAGAGTCTTCGTCCCCTGTCTACAATGAAGCCCCGGAATTTCATTGTTTTTGTGTAGGTCCTTATGATGTATGATATACTTACTTACTTACCCAAATTTTCCGCAAAAGTTTCGATGGCATCCTCATTTCCACAATAGAAAAACACAGGTGCTCCACCCTCCTCGTCCCAGAATTCGTCATTGATGAGATATTTTAGCTGAAACGTCTGATTGGAGACGTAGGTAAAGTGGTCCAGCTGAGGAGGAGGCGGGAAACGAAAGTATTATTAGGGGTGAAAATCAGACCAAAAGAAGAAATATTTGGACTACCATATTAGAAAAATCAGATCAAAAACAATGTTCGAGTACCAAAAACAATACGTCATATTTGAGATGAGGAAAGTAAAATCATTAAACGAACGAAGTTCTAAGTTTTAAATTGACGATTTTTCCTTTATAGTTTGTCTCAGCTTGTTTTTCTGTTTGTTTCGTCATAACTCTCGAATGGTTTGTCCGATTGTGGTGAAATTTGGCAAAAATACCTAATCAACACAATAAGTAAATTTTCTCAATCCATTTTGGGTCAAACTGAGCCCTCGGGTCCCCCATAGGGCTCGTTTTCTGAGAGACTTCTATAGGTCACTGAACCCCAAGTACTTACCTGATGTTGTACACTCTCTTAAATTCTTATAGGCGCCTAAATTTTGGCAATTCTGTTTCTCCTTTTGTTATACATAGGTATACATCTTACCTTAGCATCAAAGAATTTAGTCTCGTAAGTGTAAGCATCAGTGCTGAGTATAAAACTACTCAATACTACACCCGCCAACAGAACTCCAAATAGGCCCGTAAAATTTATGGCTGTCAACCCCATTTTAAGCTAACTATAAGCTTTAGACCAAAGGTATATATGACACTTTCACTATATTCTAAATATAGGTATATATACCTACTACCTAATATATACAATACAGGTAAATTTTAAACTGTTAGACACGAGTTATAAACATGAACTTGTCGTCACATCCCAATAACAGTGAATTACCGATCCTCGCAAGGGAACTATTAAAACTAGACTGCTGGAGACATTGGAAAACTCTGGACAAGAAAATTTAGGAGTTAGATGGATTTTGTTTATCGTTTTTATCAAACAATACAAACCTTGAGCCATTGAACTCATTAGCCAGAAATTTGTCAGATTGGTATGTAGGTATAGTATTACCTATATATAAGTTGGTATCTACTTACCTGTTTATCTACCAAGAATGTCAAGATATAGATACCATTTATCAGTGGATTAGATTAATAGATTGATAATTGGTTCCTGTCATCATACGTGAGATATTAATTGCCTACAGATTT
>NW_007387256.1:0-2144 GCF_000475195.1 Diaphorina citri
GGTTTATATCTAAAAATTACTATAAATTATGTAAATAATAACCGACTATTATCATAGACCATGTTTGTGAGTTTCGTCAAATTAAAGATTAAACAAAAAACCGGCTGAGCTCGACGGGTGTGTAGGCGAAATTATTATGATTCATAAATTCTGTAGAATTGTAAATGAAATTCGTTAGATTACCATATGGATACTGTTTTTAGTCATTTGTCAGGCAATTTTAAGTGCTTAAGCTTCAGATGTTATTCAAACTGTTTTTGAAAGAGCTTTAATTTGAATTTGGTGAATTGGTGGCAGTACATTATTTTCATTGCGTATAGTCTTTTGCATATGAATTTCGAAACAATCAACTCTTTCTCTCTTTTAATGAACTCTCTTCCATTTTCTCCTCGTCCATTCAGTGGAGGATTTTTAGAAAATTTGAGATAGAAAATTTTATAATGTTCTCGGAAGTTTTCTTCTTCTATCTGATTTAGTGTATTGTTTAGTTTCTGACGATTTCTGTAAATGCAACAGGCCTTTTCTTCTGAGTGTTTTCCGGTTTTCAGAGGACAACGACTGTTAAGTCGATGCTGACGACAAGGCAAAACTCACAAATCGTTGAAGTTCGGTCAATTTTTTTGATGGAGTGTGATTCCGGTTTTCTACAATTCTCGGAACCACTAATTGTAATAGGACCATCACCTGTGTCTGTGATATTAATTAGAGGTTCTTCTCTATCTAAAGCTACGCCACTATGACAACACTACCTTTTTCTACTTCAACTGCCTAAAAAGTTTCAAATTTATTGATATGAGGGGCTCATATTAATTAGAGGTTCTTATCTATCTAAAGCTACGCCACTATGACAACACTACCTTTTTCTACTTCAACTGCCTAAAAAGTTTCAAATTTATTGATATGAGGGGCTCGTAGAGTTTTGCATTGTATTCCATTTTGTGGGACCAGAGGGAAGTCACAATTTAAAATGTATTTTCACGCGTGGTTACTTGGAAATATATAACTTCCGAAATTATAAACATATTCACATGCTGATTTAACCCTTTGCCTTGTGCTGCTGAAATCCAATTTATCGTAATTTTTTCTTCAGTTTTTTCCCCATTCACTGTTATAATTACGAAATCACATCGATTAAATAGACTGTGTTATGATATTCGTAATTTTTTCTTCAGTTTTTTCCCCATTCACTGTTATAATTACGAAATCACATCGATTAAATAGACTGTGTTGTGATATGGGTGTCAATTCACGTCTCCCCTTCCTCTTTCTACCTCTACTCCCCTAGCAAAAATCCTCCCTCTCCTAATTATAAAATACTGTCGCACTCCCATCCATAATCCTCTCGGATATTGCGAATTTCAAATTTCGATAGTAATTAAAACGAAAAGCTTGGAAAAGCTAACAAAACATGGCAGTGGATTATTGAATAGGAAATGGCAGCTCATTTTAGTCTCATTACTGAGCTTTTGCAATACTATAAATTTAATGATATTATGTACTACCTATGAAAATACGGCTTTTATTCTACGTACATAGGTAGGTGTATAAAATCTAACTATAAAATATGTTTGCCTATTACGCTCGTACAAGAATAAAAATCTACTTGTATCAATTCTAGACTGGACCTGTTAATGATTATTAGAAACAGTTAAATCTATCAATGTATTCATCAACTAAAACTTTTTCTTCTTTTTGTTCAACACTATCGTATGCTTGCCAAAAACCAAGACACGAAACATCAATTAAATTCAAATGGTTCGGCAATAATGTTTTCAACATCACGGGGCCCGGGCCTCCTCCCTGTGGCGCCTTTGTAGCTTTTGTTGGGATTGTTTGGAGTGCATGGTTGAAACTAAAGGTACCAGTACCACGTAAAGGGAAGGTTAGAAACTGGCTTAAACCAAAGGTAGCACGGTAAAGGTTGAATTTCTTATTATCTTTTAAGGCCCATTTGGCTTTACCTGGGTCCTTGTCGTCCGGAAAGACTCCCTTTTGCCATTCAGGGAAAAAAGAATAAATACAAAAAGAAATGGGATTATACTAATTTACGCATGGAAATTTTGTCATCTCCAGTAACGGGTTTCTTTTCTTCACTAAGTGGTAGTTTTTTTTTTTTTTTTTTTTTTTTTTTTTTTTTTTTTTTT
>NW_007387257.1:0-2144 GCF_000475195.1 Diaphorina citri
TACTAATTTATTTATCACATTACGGGTATAATATCAGACTATTATGATAATATCAGTATAAGATAAGATGTGATTGGTATAAGATTCCGTGGTTGAATGGTTTTACACGCAGGTTTCTACGTGCTTTTACGCGCAGTGGAGCAAAACCAAGTCAAACCAAACCGAGCTGACAATATTACCTCGGTGGTGTAGTGGTCAAGCTTTCGCCTGGTGAACAGGAGGTCGCTGGTTCAATTCACGCCGAAGCATGGAATTTTATACTCAACATTGATTGAGAATCACGCATCGATCGACAAGAAATTTACTTTGGGAAAGGAAAATATTTCAACGGGTTACTTTCTGGTGTTCTCGAGTTAATCATGCACATAAATGGGAAGTATTGTGTCTCTTCTCACCCATCTGATGAGGGACATGATAGCATCAAATCACATTATTTTCACATTTCACACCTATGTCATAGCAAGGTCATGCATAGATGCTATCATGGTCTGTTCAATGGAGATTTTTCTTTTCTATTGTTATGTAGGGTGTACCTACCATAAAAAATACATAAACAATGAAAATACCTAATGAAACAAATAGGTATTTCAATATATTAAGCAGCGATATGTATTATGTTTTGCCGTGAAGGCTGTGACTTACTATGTATAAGAATGTTTGATGGACTGATATATAAATGGGAAGTATATTGTCTCTTCTCGCCCATCTGATGACTGACATGTTACCGTCAAATCACATTATTTTCACATTTCACACCTATGTCATAGCAAGGTCATGCATAGATGGTATCATGCCTGTTCCACTGGATATTTTTCTTTTCTATTGTTATGTAGGTACCTACCATAAAAAATAGTAAAAATACATATAGGTAGGATACCTACTGAAAACAAATAAAATAATGGTATAAAAATAAATAATTCAATATATTAAGTAGCGATATGTATTATGTTTTGCCGTGAAGGCTGTGACTTACTAGGTAAGAATGTTTGATGGACTGATAGGGAAATGTGTGATAGATAGATATTAATTACTTAATTAAAAATAGATAGGTATGAACCTAACATGCAAAATAGTACCTAGTTATTAGTAGGTATGTAGGTAGATAAAATAGATACTCGTACATAGGTACGTATAAATATGTATTATTCACATGTGTATAGCTCTGTGAATCCTTTTGTTATCAAATCGAAGGATGATATTGAAGATCACGCATGATGATATTGTAAATAGATAGATATTAATTACTTAATTAAAAATAGATAGGTATGAACCTAACATGCAAAATAGTACCTAGTTATTAGTAGGTATGTAGGTAGATAAAATAGATACTCGTACATAGGTACATATAAATATGTATTATTCACATGTGTAGGTATAGCTCTGTGAATCCTTTTGTTATCAAATCGAAGGATGATATTGAAGATCACGCATGATGATATTGTAAGACACCGCATGAACAATACCTCTTCAACCCTATCAACCATTCCATTATCACACTCTACCTCTTCAATCCCATCAACCATTACATCATCACACTCTACCTCTTCAATCCCATCAACCATTACATCATCACACTCTACCTCTTCAATCCCACCAGCCATTACATCATCACACTCTACCTCTTCAATCCCATCAAACATTACATCATCACACTCTACCTCTCTAATCCCTTCAACCATTACATCATCACACTCTACCTCTTCAATCCAATCAACCATTCCATCACACTCTACCTCTTCAATCCCATCAACCATTACATCATCACACTCTACCTCTTCAATCCCATCAACCATTACACCATCACACTCTACCTCTTCAATCCCATCAACCATCCCTGCATCTCATTCTACCTCTTCAATCCCATCAACCATTCCATCATCACACTCTACCTCTTCAATCCCATCAACCATTCCATCATCACACTCTACCCATTCAATCCCATCAACCATTCCATCATCACACTCTACCTCTTCAATCCAATCAACCATTCCATCATCACACTCTACCTCTTCAATCCCATCAACCATTCCATCATCACACTCTACCTCTTCAATCCAATCAACCACTACATCATCACACTCTACCTCTTCAATCTCATCAACCGTTCCATCATCACACTCTACCCATTCAATCCAATTCACCTC
>NW_007387258.1:0-2143 GCF_000475195.1 Diaphorina citri
GGACCTCACTTACCAGCAGGAGGCTGCGATGTAAACTTGATAGCTATCTGTAGCAGAGACATGGGGAAGCCCGGATGAGGTTCAGTAGTAATCCATACTCGGAAATCTGGATGGCATCTTTCCACTCGGCCCAGATAGCCGAACAACTCTGTCATGTATTCCAAACCCAAGTGACAGTTTTGAAGCAATGCCCAACCACCCTGCAACCAAGTGGAAAGTTCATATGAATTTTCCTTCGAATATGAAATCGAAAATTAACCTTTTTTCCAATAGGAAATTGATCTAATAACCAAATTCTTTGCATTTGTAAACAAAAATTAACTTTTTTTCATTATTATTTTTAATTGTAGCAACTTTATGAATTCAGCACGAAGCAGAATTCAGCACGAAGTATCTGATGTTGATTTTTTTTTATTTTTATTATTGGTGTTGGACTCAATACACAGCTACACCTTATTTCCTTATATGTACTTATATAAAAAAAAGATTTCCTCAAGTTAGGCGGATATTTTCCTGTGATATATCCTGTGTTATGTATAAGTGGGTTTACCTGGACTATAATTGCAGCAACTTTATGAATTCAGCACGAAGCAGAAGAGTATCTGATGTTGATTTTTTTATTTTTATTATTGGTGTTGGACTCAATACACAGCTACACCTTATTTCCTTATATAAAAAAAAGATTTCCTCAAGTTAGGCGGATATTTTCCTGTGATATATCCTGTGTTATGTATAAGTGGGTTTACCTGGACTACAAACGCGTCAATCAGCTTCCTAGCATGGATCTCCTGAGCTTGTCCCATACTGATAGACTGACAAATACACAGCTACACCTTATTTCCTTATATATAAAAAAAGATTTCCTCAAGTTAGGCCGATATTTTCCTGTGATATATCCTGTGTTACGTATAAGTGGGTTTACCTGGACTACAAACGCGTCAATCAGCTTCCTAGCATGGATCTCCTGAGCTTGTCCCATACTGATAGACTGACACGGTATTCTCAGCTTCCTAGCGAGGGTTTCTATCTCTACGGTAGGATCTGATCCCATACTGAGGAAATTGACCAGGGGAGTCCTAGGCCTGGACTCGAACACCATGGCTTCCATGTTAAAGATAACAGGGTCGGCAAACTGAGCGCCCAGTGACTGAGTGATGTACTTCTTGGATTCCATCAGGGTGCGGTCAGGACACCAGGCTCGCCCATACTGAGGAAATTGACCAGGGGAGTCCTAGGCCTGGACTCGAACACCATGGCTTCCATGTTGAAGATAACAGGGTCGGCAAACTGAGCGCCCAGTGACTGAGTGATGTACTTCTTGGATTCCATCAGGGTGCGGTCAGGACACCAGGCTCTGAAATAATAATTACAATTGCATTTCATAAAATAGATTGGAATATACTCGTTTGTTCTGCTGGGATAGGACTGAAAAGTCCCTTCAACCCCATAATCCTGCAGTAGACTACTACTATTACTGTGGTCAAATTCTCAAGTTATATTGAGTATAAAATTCAATACCTCGGCTGGAATTGAACCCACGCCCCCTTGTTTACCAGGCGAGCTTCTTTACCACTACACCACCGAGGCAGGTATTATAATATTTTTAGTCTTGTATGTGGTTTGTGTCGTAGCTTACACATCCTGCGCAGTAGGCTACTACTATTACTGTGGTCAAATTCTCAAGTTATATTGAGGATGAAATTCCATACCTCGACTGGAATTGAACCCACGCCCCCTTGTTTACCAGGCGAGCGTCTTAGCCACTACACCACCGAGGCAGGTATTATAATATTTTTAGTCTTGTATTATGTGGTCTGTGTCGTAGCTTGCACATCCTGTGGGTGATAAGAGGACACAACACTTCCTATTTAGGAGCTGGATCAACACGAGAACACCAGAAAGTAACCCGTTGAAATATTTGCAATCGATATTTGTTGACCACTTTAACCTGTTTGTTCTGCTGGGATAGGACTGAAAAGTCCCTTCAACACCATAATCCTGGTTAACCACAATGCTTACCTTACGATAAGGAGGCGATAGAAAGGTTTGAGTGCGTCGTATTTGGGAATAACTTCTTCCTCTGGGGCAGCTTTGCCGTACCAGATCTTCCAGTTTTTCTCGTTATTTTTCACCTGTAATAGGA
>NW_007387259.1:0-2143 GCF_000475195.1 Diaphorina citri
AATTTAAAAATGAATCATTAATCATTAGTGAGTCCTAATTTAAGCATAAATCACTGATCAATCATTTTTTGGTACTCCGTACTCCCCCTATTGGCGAAAGAACATCGAACGTGTCTGCAATTGTGGCGACTAATGAGGACAACTATTTAGGAGGACTCTACATAGACATCTTTTCTAAACATTTATATTCTCGTCGTTCAGGTTTGGCTGATCGCAACGCGACGGTTCGCAAGAACATGCTGACGGCGGCCCTGGTCACTGTAGACCTCCACGGCAAACACCATGTCACAAAGTAGTATTTTTCTGGCTTCAAGTATAACAGTAGGAATGGACCTGTGGTCTAATCAATTGATACAGAAGACTGTCTCCACCAATGCAGGTCACAATACCTCCAAAATTCTCTGTCTTGGGCGTCTCGGCCCAAGTCAATCAAACCTTGCAGAGAGGTTCTTTGTGAAATGTAGACCAAAAGTCTCCTTGGGACCAACCTCGAGAAATGTACGGTTCGGCCGCTATTTAAGATTTTAGTTTTGAAAAAGCTCAAAAATGTTCACTCTTCTCAGGACTGCAGTTTTCGGCGCAGAAGACTGTCTCCACCGATGCAGGTCACAATACCTCCAAAATTCTCTGTCTTGGGCGTCTTTTCTCTGTCTTGGGCGTCTTGGCCCAAGTCAATCAAACTTTGCAGAGAGGTTCGTTGTGAAATGTAGACCAAAAGTCTCTTTGGGACCAACCTTGAGAAATGTACGGTTCGGCCGCTATTTAAGATTTTAGTTTTGAAAAAGCTCAAAAATGTTCACTCTTCTCAGGACTGCAGTTTTCGGCCCAAGTAATTGAAACTTTGCAGAGAAGTTCTTTGTGAAATGTAGACCAAAAGTCTCCCCGAAGAATTCCGCCTCCTACGATAGTGTCCGTCAAAGTGTGGTGATTCTGATGGGCTCCCTGGCGCGCCATTTGGAACCGACGGATCCCCGAATCAAACCCATCGTGAAGAAGCTGATTGAAGCCCTGAGCACACCCTCTCAACAGGTGAGAATGAAATAGATTAAAGATGATGTGTAAAGCCAGCCTAGTCAGGGCCGTATTTAGGGGCCTCCTTCCCTCCCTTTTATTTTTCTCCTTTATTGTAGGCCAGCCTCGGAAAATTTGGAGCATACACCCTCTCCCCCCCTCGACAAATTCCTGGATATGGCCCTGACCCTAGTTCGCTTAAAAAGTAGCGTGTCTGCCCTGTAAGGGTTATTGATAAGGTTCGTTCTCGGAACGGCTGACATTTTCTTATCCTGTCTTCCGTCTATCTTCGCTTTCGGGACGATAAAACCTCAGTTAGCTACAGTTCCCTCTATCAAACCTATTTAAGAAAAAAGTACCTAGGTAGTTAAGTCCTATTTTATTCTTGAAGCCCATCTGTAAGTATTTAGCTACACAAACACAACCAATTCATTCTATCTACACCTCTATTCCACATACTAGGTGCAAGAAGCAGTAGCCAACTGCCTTCCACCCCTAGTCAATTCCGTCAAAGATGAAGCCCAGCCCATCTGTAAGCGTCTGCTTAAAAAACTGCTCGATTCGGACAACTATGGCGAACGAAAAGGTGCCGCCTACGGTTTGGCGGGTATGATCAAGGGCCTCGGTATACTCACGCTGAAGCAGTTTGAGATTATGGCGTCCCTAACGAACGCTATTCAGAACAAGAAGAACTATAAGCACCGTGAGGGAGCGCTGCTCGCCTTGCAGGA
Source organism: Diaphorina citri (assembly GCF_000475195.1). Classification (NCBI taxonomy): domain Eukaryota; kingdom Metazoa; phylum Arthropoda; class Insecta; order Hemiptera; family Psyllidae; genus Diaphorina; species Diaphorina citri. The sequence goes on from NW_007387259.1 coordinate 1,743, forward strand.
ACTAGTCAATATGTTGGGTAAGTGATAGAAGAAGTAGATGACAGAAAAAAGTGAGTCAAAGTCGCTGCCTACGGATTGGCGGGTATGATCAAGGGCCTGGGTATACTCACGCTGAAGCAGTTTGAGATTATGGCGTCCCTAACGAACGCTATTCAGAATAAGAAGAACTATAAGCACCGCGAGGGAGCGCTGCTCGCCTTGCAGGAACTAGTCAATATGTTGGGTAAGTGATAGAAGAAGTAGATGACAGAAAAAAGTGAGTCGAAGTTATTATTATTATTTATTTTTTCTTTTCAAGATTTTTGATAGGGGTACTGTAACTGCTAAGAGCTTATTGTCCCGAAATCGAAGAGAGAAAGAAGATAGAATAGTAGAAAGTCAGCCGTTCAGAGAACGTTATC
>NW_007387260.1:0-2143 GCF_000475195.1 Diaphorina citri
TAGGATTTACTGATATGACAACAACTTTACAAGCCATGGAATGGAACTAGTGTGCTGTTATGAAAGAAAACAAAAAAAATCTGGTGTGAACATCACTAGACTTTCCTTATCCTATTAAATGATGCCTATTTGAGTGTTCTTTTACCCTAACTTTTACAATATCTCTAACCGTTTAGTCGGTATAGCTGAAAACCGCCAAAAAACGGTCGCAATCTGCCCAAAAGCGGTCAATTTACCGCCAACTGCAGCACCTATCTCAACCAAACGTTTTGTGTTGCATCCTTGTCACATTTGTGAACTACATACAGCTACATATCAAATTTCAAGTCTCTATCTCTTACTGTTCTCGAGATAGATCATGATAACTAATCAATATCAATCACAGGAAATTATAATTTCAAAAAAAAAAAGTACATCCGTTGGACCAGCGGGACACCGGTGACCCACAAAGTAGATCAGCCATAACAGAAAATGTTTACAATTTTTTTATACACCAAAAACCGCTAAAAAGTGGTAAAATGCCGCCAAGCGTTGCACCGGTCTTAACCAAAAGTTTCGTGTCGCATCCTTGTCACATTTGACAGCTACATACCAAATTTCTAGAAAGAACTACATACAACTATAAAGAAACATATTTGGCACAAAATCATGCAAAAAAACACTTACTTTTTCCATGGAAAATCCTTCAAATTAACGAAATGGTGAAAATCTAAAAAAAAACTCTCAAAATTATCACCACCGGGGGGAAAGCTGCACCCTATGCAGTAGTGAGTGGGGGTATATGTATTTGCCTTTTCTCTTGTCTCTTATGATTCTTATGAATGAAACTGTACCTATGTATAACCGAGACAGTTTGTATAGCACTTACATAATTATTTAATTATCATGGGAGAATACATAATTATTAAATTATTGTTATGTAAAACTACCTATACCTATACCTACCTATGTATTATGTCCTCTGTAATCATGATGTCCTTCTGCTCCTTCATATACACTGTCGGGCAATGAAAGCGGGACTGTAAAACTACCTATACCTACCTATGTATTATGTCCTCTGTAATCATGATGTCCTTCTGCTCCTTCATATACACTGTCGGGCAATGAAAGCGGGACCGTAAAACTACCTATACCTATACATACCTATGTATTATGTCCTCTGTAATCATGATGTCCTTCTGCTCCTTCATATACACTGTCGGGCAATGAAAGCGGGACAACCCTTTTTTTCGGTAAAACCATTATTGATATTTTTTGCTGTAAAGTTTAAAACTTATTCCACAAGACCGCATACCTACATACCCTGTAAGTCCGGGGAATTTTCTTTGGGTAAAGGGTCTTGAACTTGGGGTGGAACTTGACTTTAAAATAGAGAATGGTACAGGTGGGGTCTTACTTGCTGAATTATCGAATTAGAACTAAAGTTTATTCGGCGTGCTCCGTTTCCGTATAGGTATAGGTATACTGAGAAAAAAACTAGGGTGCCGGCGGCAGCCCAATCGGGTGACTGGGTTCCGGCACTCTAATATTAAACTCTATATCGGGAAGCTCGACACTTTATAACAAAGCATTCCAACAGCCTAAATCAGGGGAAGTAACCCAATAATAGAGTTCTTCCACCCTAAACTTGTGGCACCCTGTCAACATTTTTTTTCTCAGTGTACTCATTGCAGGCCATAGGAGGGTGGTATACGCAACAATATCATCAGATGACTAAATCATCGTGCTGGGTTCCTGACCAGCAATGTTTTATAGTTTAGGACAGAACTAATAATTGTCTGATTTATAACATCCCGTCTTGCCTATACTATAGGAGTGTTATACTAATTGTATGCCATCAGCAGTGCAGGCAATAAAACTTCATTATCGATTGAACAGGGGAGCTCACAGGCTATACACCCGGCCCTCAGCGCTAACTCTAACTAGTTTAGCTTAGGTACTACCTTGTAAGCGCTAGGTCGCGGGTTCGATTCCCGCCCGGGGCGGATTTTATCCTGAAGGGATAAGGTTCGTTCTCGGAACAGCTGGCGTTCTCCTCTCCTGTCTTCCTTCTCTCTTCGAGTTGGGAACGATAAGACCTTAGCAGTTACAGTTCACTCTATCAACAAACTTAAAAAAAAAAACCTACATAATAAGTAGTATA
>NW_007387261.1:0-2142 GCF_000475195.1 Diaphorina citri
GTAGGTACATAGGTACTGATTTTCTCTAATCACGATCGAATAAACTACGGGCTAAAAAATTCCCGGAGGGACGGACCCGTAGGCTGTAAGGAAAAACCAGTAGAGAGAAAGGGAAGTTGTGCTTCCCATAACTTCCATAAAGGATACACCTCTGCAACAATATTTTGAAAACTGATATATTATAATATATACAATTTTATACATGTATCGATATATTGCGAAAATCAACATCCCTAGAACCAAACAAACGCCCCGCCACTGCAAACAATATTTTAAAAACCCCCAACCAGTGTTGCTCGGTATTCAGGATTCGCATCAAAAATGTGCTTGTTGCTATTATTTTAATGCTTTAATTTTCATTAATATTTTATAATGAAGCCCCCACCCCCCCCACACACACAGAGTTTTTGGCCGGAGTGAATTAGGGTGGGGAGGGAAGGGGTAGAGGAAAGTTGGGAGGGTTAAACTTACCGGACGGAAATAGTGAGGGGAGAGTTTATGGGAGGAGGGAAGAAAAGGAAGGGAGAATGGTCTCCGGTTTTGGCCGGAGTGAATTTGGGAGAGGAGAGTGGATGGGTGGGTGAAAAGGGAGATCAAGGGAGGTGAGTTCTCCAGTTTTGGCCGGGGTGAATTTAGGAGAGGAGAGTGGATTTGAGGGGAGGGAAAGTAATAGAGGGAGGGAAATAGGAGAGTCCCCCTTTTTTTGGCCGGAGTAAATTATTGAGGGGAGGGTGGGAGGGAAGGAATGGAGAATCAGGGAAGTGAGAGTTGGAGGGTTGAAGGTTACAGCCTGTGAAATACATCCATGAATACATGATCGTATAATGTATAATGTGCCTACATATTTCCTTGAGAAAAGAAGAAGGAGGAGGAGAGAGAGAGAAAAAGACGAGTATTTCGCCGCTTTCCTTTTGAAAGATAACTGTATTTCCTATATGTCTACATTTGCTTATCGTGCATTCCTTAGGTGATTTTCCGTCACATTCCTAATTCTCTTCCTTTTTCTTCCTCTCCTTTCCCCCTTTCCTTTCCTCTCCTTCTCTTCTGCCATTTCTTCAGTATCATTTCTTCCTCCTTTGGCTAGAAAATCCCTTTTTTTCGTCGTCTTCTTCGTGTTCTCCTATTTTCTTTCTTTCTTATCCTTTCATTTTTTCCTTCCATTTCGTCAGTCCTGTCTGATCTGCATCTCTTTTCTATGCTCTTTTATTTAGAAATATGTCCTTCGTCCTCGTCTTACGTCTTCTTTGTTTTCTTCTTTTTGTTAGCTATCATTTCCTTTGTCTTTTCCTTCTTCTCTTTTTTAATCTTCTTCTGGGGGTTCTTCTTGTACTCCTTTTTAATCTTCTTCTCTTTCTCACCATCCTCCTTTTAATTATATTTCTTCTTCCTCTTCGTCTCTTTCTCCTCCTTCGTTTCCTCCTCGCATTCCTCTTTCCCTCTTTATCGTCATTTATCCCTCGGATGTTTCCATTTTCAAAACCTTGCTATAATACCCTAGATTTTTTACTTTCTATTACTACAGTATAGCGGAGCTATACTAGTAATGAAAGTATTGCAATCGGTCCAAATTTTCAAAATCGGGAAATGGTTGGAAATATCCGTGTTTTGACCCTGATTCAAAAAAGTGGTTTTTAGCCCATGGTCTGTACGTTACGTACGTACGTACTACAGGTTTAAATGGGAAAAAGTAGAACAAAAAAGTAGTTTTTGTCCCATGGTCTGTACGTATGTATGTACCACAGGTTTAAATGGGAAAAGGTTGTATACAAAATATCTCAAGACCGGTTTGTCTCATGGTCTGTACGTATGTATGTATGTATGTATGTGTGTACTACAGGTTTATTTTTCTAGATTATCTTTTTCTACCATGATGAAAATATTCCTGACAAGAATCAAGATGTCTACGCTTATAATATCTCACTTTATCATACCTCTCTCTTTCTTCCTCTCTCCCTCTCTCTCCTTTTCTCTTCCTTTCGCTCCATTTCTCTGTCTCTCTCCCTATCCATATCTCTCTCCAGCTTCTTGACTATTACTCTTTTTGCAAAACCACATAGCTTTTTACAACCCTACGTGCTTCTTCCTCTTCTACTTCTCTACCTTTCTCTTCTCTTTGCCTTCTTCTTTACCTCTTCATCTTCT
>NW_007387262.1:0-2142 GCF_000475195.1 Diaphorina citri
TTTTTTTTTCTTTTTCCATTTCGCATCGTCTGAATTCTGGATTTCTTGCCTCCTCTTTCAACTTTGTTTCTCTGAGTAAACTTTTCCTCTAATTTTTTGATTAAAATATTGTTTACTTAATACCTCTGCTCGGTGAAAAGTAACGTTTCAAATGTACAAAATGTAATTATAGCTCTGGCGAAAGTGTCATTCCTTCAGTGTTCACACGCTGAAAAAATGAGTTTTGTCAAGATAAGGGAGATTAAATAAGTGAGTCGAAACATAGAAGAGGGGGAAAAAAACAAGCGAGAAACGTGTGTTTCTCCTCACAAATTTTAATTAACATCAACTTGAACGTTAAATCTTTTCTGCAGTTTAAAAAAAAACAAGCGAGAAACGTGTGTTTCTCCTCACAAATTTTAATTAACATCAACTTGAACGTTAAATCTTTTCTGCAGTTTAAACCTTTGTAAGGATTACCAACTCCAACTATACAGGGACTATTTCCCACTTGCAGGCAGAAATGAACATAAAGTTCATCAATGTCCCGTTTACTAAACTCACAATGATATCTTGTTTTATCCGCAGGGAGAAAATAGACTGGAGGGGGACAAAACTCCGCGGGTCATCCGGTATTTTTTCCCCAAGTTTAAAAAATATAATTCATTCTAATAGGGACGGACCCATAATATTAAATCTTTTTTAATGTCTAATGTTTTATCTTTTTTAAAGTAATATCTCTAAAACAGTTTGGCTTATTTATGTTTTTAAAAAGGATGTATGAGAGAGAAAGAGAGATGGAGAATTGTAAAAAAAAGTTTCCCCCCCCCCCAAAAAAAAGGTCGATTTAAAAACTCCAGAAAATGGACATTTGTATGAGAGGAAAATTCTGACTGCGTAAGGTAGAACAAGAGGGATAGGGTAGTAGGCTAACAGAGATATTGGGAAATTAAATTAAGCTTCCAACAGAGGGAATACGAGGGACTCTATAATCCATTTTAGAAGGCTGTCTAACGAAGAGGCTCAATTAACATGTTGATTTTCCAACTTCCAAGAATCGAATATAACCCTATGTGTCGTACAAGTATCTACATCCAGAATAAGAGTAGAAGTCCTTTTGAAACAACTGCACGTGTAGATATGTACGTGGGCATTAAGATGAACTTTGAATATGCACTAAATTTCAACAGAAAGGATTTAATTTAAAGATCTTTCAAATGGAAATTTATCAAACATAGGATTGTATAACCCTATGTGTCGTACAAGTACCTATCTACATCCAGAATAAGAGTAGAAGTCCTTTTGAAACAACTGCACGTGTAGATATGTACGTGGGCAGTAAGATGAACTTTGAATATGCACTAAATTTCAACAGAAAGGATTTAATTTAAAGATCTTTCAAATGGAAATTTATCAAACATAGGATTAGGTAAGTTACAAAAATAAAGTTGGAAATCGATGATTCTTCAATAAGAAAAAAGAAGAAAAAAAAAAAAAAAAAAACATGTAGAATTTAGAAGAAATCCCTTTCATCTAATAGAATATGTGTTATACAAACCGTAAAAAGAGCCCACCCACTCACTGCCAGGAATAAAAAAGAAAAAAAAAATCGAGATTTTTTTCCCTTTATTTTTTAAGCAAACTTCAAAGGATTTCACTCCAAAAAGAGCATTTTCCTAAATAAGACTCCCACCAAAATTGGGAGGATTCTCAACAAATGATCTACGAGTATCTACTGGATGCAGGAAATTTGAAATGCGTTTTATCGTCTCTAATAGCGATAGCGACAAAAACAAAGCACTTCCAGCACTTCGGATTAATCTCAATTGTGAACAGGATATTGAAAAAGATAAATGCATCACGCAGCATGTTTTATGTTTACATTCTGAGTAAGCCTAAATCTCATTACACCAGCTCGAAAACAAAGGAAAATTCATAATCAGGTCCGCGATGGATTTTAAGCTCTATAGAAACAGGTGAAATGTTGATATTATTATTAGCTAATGGAAAGTGCATTATGGTACACAATTTTCCTTTCATAATGTGGTTAACCCTTTCTGACCACGGACTATTTCAACCCAAGTCGTTGTGGAAAGATAAACCAATTATTTCTTATAAGACACAAGTTCCAGACAGACTTTACGTCTGTCTCATTGACTAAAA
>NW_007387263.1:0-2142 GCF_000475195.1 Diaphorina citri
ATGAGTACGTAGTACGAGTAAAAAGTATTCGAATACTTTTGTAATTTGTACTCACTGAAGTAATCGGATCGACGCTCGATCCGTATCCGCGGATCCGGATCGTGAATGTATTCAGTAATACCCATCTCTACTGCGTGCTAGCCGAGTGTGATACCCACTCGGCCACGGAGGCTACTTAATTGTGTTAAGCATAAATGCTTGTCACAAATGTCGTTCCCCGCTTAATCCTGCACTGTGCTAAATTTTTGACTTGTCTTGGACTCGAACCACCAACCCTCAGATCCAGAGTCCACCATGCTAACCACTACACCACTGAGGTTGGTGTAGTGGTTAGCAGGGGACGACATTATGTACATAGGTATACTGTCTGATGTAGGGTAATGAAAGTGGTATGTTGTGTGTACCTACCACTATAATACACTGGTATAGTTCAAATTTCATTGCTACGGGGAGTAGCTTTTTGTGGAAAGGTATAAATAGGACACCTTTTACTTTGGTAGAGTTAATTCAGGACACCCTGTAGGTATGTGTTACCTTTTGTTACATATGTAGGTAATATTGTAGGTGCAACTATGGAAATGTACATAGGTACCATATTATTAGTCAGTACCTAGAGAAGCGAAAGATAGTGTGTGTAGGTAGGAAGGTAGGTATGCAACTATGCAATTTGCATTCCATATTACAAACAACAATATTGCCACTTTCTCTAACATGAGAGAGATAGAGAGAGAGAGAGAGAGAGAGAGAGAGAGAGAGAGAGAGAAGAAGAAGAAGAAGAAGAAGAAGAAGAAGAAGAAGAATGAACATTACAGGGGTGAGGGAAACAATTCACAAAGACAAAGGCTCTGGAAGTCCTTTGTGAATACTTTGATTGAATACCTTATCTCGTCACTAAAGGTATTCAAGGCAAGATATAGGTACAGCTATAGGTACAAAACTGTAGCAAGTTTTTGCAATAAATTTGTCTAAAGACTGAGTGTCCTTTAGGTGTTGAACATTATTGACGAATTTCACCAAAAGCAGACAAACCGTTCAAAAGCTGTTATCGAAGACTTTTGATAGTGGTTTTCAAACAGTACAACTAACAATCACCATTGTTACCTAAATGATCTTCTTATGGAATTCCAGACTAAGATTTCCAGCAGCAAAAAGGTACCTATAGGTAAATATACTTGCTGATGGTACATGATAGGTACGATATTAAAAGAATTTTAATTGTGTTAAGCAAATCAAATCAAATCTCAAATTCTTTGTGGTAAAGCAGAGCTTTTTCACAACTTTAGTGGATATCACAACATTACTAAGTGCCTCCTTTGCAATCAATTTTCATAAATATATCAATAATCTTTTTACACTGGTAATACTGCCACTGGTCGCTACTCGATTAAAGTAGCTACTCAATTGTCCTCACGAGGCTGAGTGCACCCCGAACTCCAAGCACCAGAGCCGAAATAGCTATGTAATAAGATAATGTAAGACATAAGCTAGTAACATTATTTTAGAAGATACTCGTGTATAAAATAAAGAAGGAGAGCCTGTTAGAGAGTGAGCTATACGGTTGGAGTAGGGTTAGCAATAATGCATGGGAGTAGAAACGTTTAGCCTGAACGGACGAAGTGCCTTTTCTTCGAATGAAGGTCTAACCATCTGGGTACGAGCAACAATTTAACAATTTGCAAGTCGTAACAATTGTAACACAACACTGTGAGTTTGTAACTTACAAACCTATTTCGTTTTCTGTGCTGGGCTACAAGAAATGTAGGTATTGGGTTCTTTGAAAAACTTCTTTTTTTTAAGAGGGTTGAGAGAGGGAACTGTAACAACTAAGGTCTTATAGTTCCGAAAGCAAAAAGGCCGGTCTACGCTCTACTTCTTATCGCATCAGTTATGTAATATCCTTTCGGAAGAAAAATCGTAGTGTGTACCAGACTTTGAGGATAACTGGGTATCCTCGGATTCGTGAGATTCAAAGCTATCGTTAGTCTCCCATAAATGTCAAAGTTCAAAATCAATTTAACATTCTTAGTGGCAATAGAATTCCAATGTGGAGATCAAGAGAATGATAGATGTTCCAAGAAAGGAAGAAGAACATTGACCTGAACATTATAGGGGTGAGGGAAACAATTCACAAAGACAAAGGCT
>NW_007387264.1:0-2142 GCF_000475195.1 Diaphorina citri
TTTTTTGCGGACTCGTTGTTCAGTGTTCTGGATACCAAAGAACAAAACAGGATTGAAAGGGTTCCTCAAAAACTAGATATTTCTAATACAGAGTACTGTATAGGTAGGTACAAAGGTAGGCACTTTTACGGTCAGCGTACAATTCTTTATACAATTTGCACTAAATTATGAAATTTCGTCCTGTAAATCTTCTGTTTGAACTTTGAAGCGATCCTTACACTATAAAAGGTATCTCCACTATTTTGCGTTTTTGGAGAGATGATTGCGAAATTTTTGGTCCTGTTTTTCTTGAAAAAGGTTGAGTTTGTTCACTAGCCAAGGGTTTGCTCAACATATTCAGCGCTTTTAGTACTTTCCTTTTGGTAGGTTGTCCTGTAATAGATCGACGCATTCGGTACTAGTATAAGTCGATGTTTATTGAGTAGGTGTAAGTACTTCTAAGTTTATTGATGATAAGATTTTAATTTATAAGTTGACTCCGACGCCAGGCAGGATGATCATGATGGTACTTAAGGTTTCAATATGTTGATCATTTGATAGCTAAGTTCTGGCTACTAGGTCATTAAGTCATTATTGATACTTACTTTATACTACTATACCTACATTATACCCACTACTTTCTAAACTAGTAAATCAAGCTCAGATTCGACGGATATAAGTTGGTAATTGCTCAGGTACCTTGTGATTGCTTGACTAGGCACCTTCTACATCTCCGTAATAGGTCTGGTTCATCTAACCAGTGATTAGCTGTTGGTTCTAGGGACGACGAAACAGGAAGAAATCTGGAGTGACTCTGTGTTTACTTGAGACATCCCAGTGAGTAGATTGTAGGTATATGTTTGAACTCAAAACTCTGTGTTGCTTGATTTTCAAATTTAGAAACTTTAAAACATGTCATTGATTTTACTTGGGACATTTACTTGAGACATCCCAGTGAGTAGATTGTATATGTTTGAACTCAAGTTTGAAGGCAACAGACAAATTGGTGAGTGAGGACACGAAAGTTTATGACGATTTGCTTAAGTTTGCTTAAGTAGGAAAGTTTATGACGATTTGCTTAAGTAAAATTTGTGACATCAACATAAAAAGTTACAGATTTGTGACTTTAATATCAAAGGAAAAGAGTATTGTAATTGTAATTTATTTATTTATTTTGTCTTCATTGTTTTACTCTGTTGTCTTGACAAACTGTTCCATCAACTCCCCAACAACTACAACTCCTTTGTGGTTCGTCTATTCAGCATAATGAAAGACGACTTCCAATTCAATTATGATTATGTTTTGAGTTGATGTAATCTTCATGCTGCTATCTTCAGAGATAATTTCATTAGTGATGTAATGGAGAATTTAATATTTAAATTCCGTATCGAATTAAACGATGGTGGGCTCTTTGTTCATTTTTTTCTAAGAGAATCATTTAATTTAAAGTCATCAATGTCATCATTGATGGAATAGTGAAGAGTGTTAATACACTGTGCAAGTTTGGTTTAAATTCCGTATCGAATTAAACGATGGTGGGCTCTTTGTTCATTTTTTTTTCTAAGAGAATCATTTAATTTAAAGTCATCAATGTCATCATTGATGGAATAGTGAAGAGTGTTAATACACTGTGCAAGTTTGCTATCAGAATGGATGTGCATCTGCGAACTGTGCAAGTTCTTTTAATTTCATGTGAATTTGAAGAAACTGATGAACCAATAATCATTTTCTTTCTTGATTTTTAGTTGTTTTACCAATTGATGTTTGTATTAAACTGATGAAAATTTGTAATAAATCATTGATTGGGATCTGACGTAACGACGTAACACGTAAGATACCTCAATGATAATCTCAATGTGCTGTGGTCAAAAGTAGAGCTTTTACCTACTGAAAGTTCTCAACTTCTCAGTTATTTGCTAAAGATAGCCATCGAAAAGGAATTAATGAAGATGCATCCAACAAAAGCTGACAAGGACATTCTAAGGATAAATCGAATTCTTGGTCAAACTGTGTCCAATATGAATAGTGTGAGTAACTCAATCAGTCTTATTCAGTGAAGTATAAAATGAAGTAATATACCTACTGTGCCCGTTCAGCTGTGTGGGAACTTGAATTTGCGGTCTTTCGTTGAAATGTTACAATTTTCAATTAAAATCCATTCAC
>NW_007387265.1:0-2142 GCF_000475195.1 Diaphorina citri
TAAAAAATACTATCCAAAAATGCAACAGTTCTACAAAGAGTTATCTGACCATTAACCCTCGGCAGTTGTAAGCAAGCGCTATGTTTTGATTAAGAATAATGTTCATGCTGATAGATTATACAGGGTGTTCCTCAAATAAATGTAAAAATAAGCTTTAAAAGCACAAGGATTATAGTGATGAAAAAAAGACTAATATGATTAGACACCCCGTATAAAGATAAGAAAAGTGGGAAGCGTATTTGGTGAACGATTTTCTTTCTCCTCGCCCTCCTCCTCCTCCTCCTCCTCATTCTCTCTAACTTCTTTCTACCCCTTTTTCCTTCCTCTTCTTTCTCTCATCCGTTATTTTTCCTTCCATTTCTCCTTCTCCTCCATTCTTTCTAGTCCTCCTTTTCCCTCATCCTCCGTTTCATTCTTTCTTTCTCCCTTTCCTCCTCTTTCTTCTTTTTATCTCTCCTTCCCCCTTTCCCTCTCATTAATCCAATCTCACTCTGTCTCCTTTCTTCCATATTTTTCATCCCCTCTCTCCCTCCCTACTTTATGCAAATTCCTATTAAGTCCATAAAGGGTATAGGTAGGTAGAATGCAAATTCATATGCACCTACACACCCATGCAACTGTCTGTGCACGTCTTTATTCATCTAGCTACGTAACCACCATGCATGTACCTAACTAACTACCTACCTACCATCATTCATACCTATAGGTACCTATCTATAACATATGTAAATCTCTACCTTTTTACCTAAACTACCTACCTATGTACATACATACCCTCCTAAAGTATGGCAAAATTATCAAAAAGTGTGTAGAGGAAGAGATAGAGAAATGGAGAAAAAGAGAGAGAGAGAGAGATAGGGAAATGGAGAGAAAAAGAGAGAGAGAGAGAGAGAGAGAGAGGGAAATGGAGAGAAAAAGAGAGAGAGAGAGTAGAGGAAAATATTTCAGCACTTTACCTATATTTCCACCATCAGGTATCTATACCTATTAAGTAAGTAGGTAGGTACCTTTATATCTACCCATATTAGTTAGGTATATTATATAAAAAAGAAAAAAAAAAAAAATGTTCAGGGTAAGGCATTGTATAGGTACATGTCAGGTTGTCATGGTTGGGTATGTGCTATGTGGTAGGTGTTAGGGTAGGTAGGTGTCAGCTGGCATAAAACTATACATCTGGCAACACGGGGGGAGGTAGAGGCAACAACTGGCAACATTGGGAACAGACAGAGCCAAAAAGTCGGTAACAAACACGACACCTGTGCACTGGGAGAGAGAGAGAGGGGGGGAGAGAAAGAGAGAGAGGAGAGAGAGAGAAGGGGAGAGAGAGAGGGAGAGATAGAAATAGAAAGAGTGAAGAAGGAAGACGAGAAGGAAAAAGAAGAGAATTCGAGGAAGAAAGAAGAGGTAAAATAAAAACAAAGGGTAGACAGAAGAAAATACAACAAGAATAAGAAAGAGCAAAACGAATAGAGAGAGAAGGAGACTTCTATAAGAAGGAGACAGAGTACAAAATGAAGGATAAGATCATACACAAAGAGAGAACGAAGGAGGAAAAAGAGAACAAGAAGGAAGATCAGGAAAAGGAAGAAGAAAACAGAGAAGAACACCGACGAGTAGGTGGAAAAGGAAGCGAAAGAGAAGTAGGAGAAGAAAGAAGAGAGTAAAAGGAGGGGCACAAGAGGAGGAGGAGAAGGAGAACACTGAAAAGGTCCCGAAGTTGAAAACTTTTATTTCGACCTAAACTCTCATATAGGAGAGGACAGGAGGAAGAAGAGGAAGAAACAAGAAGGAAGAGAAGAGGAGAAGAGGGGAATGAAGAGGAGGGGAGGAAGAAGAGGAGGAGAGGGAGGAGAATTGAGTTGACATGATATAATTTCAGCATACCACACACATATGCAAATTTGGACAGATACAGAGGGGTAGGCCCCGACATTATGTGGATTTTGAGGGGACCAAAGGGCCACATTAAGGGCTAAAGGGCCTCTTAAGAAGCATTGTTTGTCAAAGAAGCCACTTTAACTTTTTTATTATTATTCACCCACTTTCTGCGGTACAAGACCTCTGTATATTGCCAGCCTAGTTAGCTTAGTTGGTAGTGCGTCTGCCTTGTAAGCGCTAGGCCGCGGGTTCGATTCCCGCCCG
>NW_007387266.1:0-2141 GCF_000475195.1 Diaphorina citri
CGTGCAAGACGAGCGCTGTGACCACTACCACAGTGCTCGTCTTGCACGCGGGAGACCCGGGTTCAATTCCCAGCGGGGTCAAAAAATTTGTATCACAAAAAAGATTGGTTCCGTCACTGACTGTTGCGGGGCCTATTCAGCCTCGTGAGGAAAATGAGTAGCTATGTATAATATAAATGCACATACCGACCGGTGCTAGCATGGTGGTTAAACACTGGCGCCTTGACCACTAATCCACCGAATCAGATTTTGCGCTAGACTAATAGAACACCAATAATACCGATTTTTTGCAACCAAAAACTAAACTTTTTAACGTTATTAGACGAAAACTCGTTTCTGCACATAATGGCCATTCTTACCTTTGTATTACAGACACTCAACTCTCTCCTAGTGAAGTACGGACAGCTTTCGCTCTGAATGTATTTGACCGAGATATTATCGTACTTGATCTCGTCGTCAGGCCAGTATCGGGGACATTTCTTCGGACTATCTCCAAACTGAAAGAAAAAACCGGAGAAAAGGTTAGATTGGCGTAGCCCAAATTTCTCAAATAGTCAACCTTTCCGATTGGCTTGTCTGTGATGCGAAGTATTAGTTAGTGAAGGGTCCTCCCGTATATTGTTGTAAGTGCCATTTCGGTTTGATAGTTCACAAAGTCTGATAGGGGCGAACTTTATCCTAAACGGAAAAGCTGACTTCTTCATGCCCTCCTACTTTCTTTGATTTTGGGACGATAAGACCCCCTTTGTTACAGTTCCCTCTTTCACCTTTTTCTGTTTATGTGGGGTTGCCCTCTATCAAACCTTTAAGACCGCGTTTTACAAAGTGGCAGTTGGCTTCAATTCTGGATTGAACTGAGTATTAAGAATGACTCAATCCTGATTTGGTAAACCCCGCTCTTAAAGAATTACCAATCATATTATAAGACTTTGTTTAGACTGATAGTAAAGGGGCTTTTCAGCCCTCCGCATGGCAGTATAAACAAGGCTCTATTGTACTTACATCAGACAACATTATAATGGTGGATATCGTGTGTTCGGATATCATACGCCAGAAGTCATGCACGGTATGCTCCATGTCGGGATCTTGCGTGATGATGAAACTCTCCGTATTGTCATAGGCTTCTATAAACGAAGCGTTAATGTAGTTGGAATAGTCTTTGGCAGGGCTCAATATAACCCGATTCCTATCGTAGGGAATTATACTTTCGTCGCGATTCTTGTCCTTGTTCTCTTCTGACTTGGCGTTCGTCGTGGATTTGTTTTCTTCCTTCGCCTGAGTTAGTCGCTGGAAAATGAGAACGTATTTAAATCATGATTTGGTTTTATATTTTCAGAGGATTCTGATTTATGTACGACACCTAACACAGTAAGATGTTGTATAATTTGTAAAATAATAATACAAATAAATAAAATTGATTGTAAGGTGTTGTATGGCCATTCAAAGGGGCAATTGCTAGAACATCATGAGCACGTTGCCCTCTGGAAAGTTGTTAGACTCGTAATAAAATTTCTATGTACCAATTACCAAATATTGAATTTGTAAGGCCAGCCACTCACTAGCACGTAGACCTGATCAGGTCCGCTTGCCAGGTTTACTTGATGTATCAAGTAGAACTGACAGGCAGACCTGATCAGATGATCAGAACACTTATTATGAGTCTCCTGGAAATTCCAGTGAAAAGATTTATGATAACTCTTACCTACAATGTATTGGCTTTATATAGCTGTCAAATTTTGACTTGGCGGGGCGGAGAGTTACCGCGCTCTTTAATGTACCACCTACCAAATCTTGAATTTGTACGTAAGAGCTTGATCTATCGTTTTTTCAGTCACTGACTTACCTCAAACTCCAGCTCTAATTCGCTTTTCTTGTTTCCATCGTTCACCCTCTTCAGTGTTTCGAGAGTAGACTTCAAGTCTGTCGCTCGAATTTCAGTCTCTCCAAATTGAACTACTTCTACCAGTGCTCTGTAGATGAAAATGTATTGTTTCTGAAAGAGAGGAAAATGTATCGTTGGATTAGTCAAGAAAAATGTTCATCGTAGAAAGTAACCCGTTAGAAATTGCGAATACCGCGAACAAACCGCGGATACCGCGAACAAACCGCGGATACCGCGAACAAACCGCGGATACCGCGAA
>NW_007387267.1:0-2141 GCF_000475195.1 Diaphorina citri
TCTCTTCTCTACTATTCTATTCTCTTTAACTCTCTTCTCTTCAACTCCATTCTCTCGCCTCTTTTCATTTCTTCTCTTCTTTTCACTTTTCTTCTATACTGTTCTATTTTCTATTCTATTCACTAACTTTTTCAATTCTATTCCCTCAGGAAAGATACCCAAGCATTCCGTGGACGGAATACATCAACACCATCCTAAGCCCGAACGCCCAACTCAAATATGACGAAACCATCATTGTGTCGGAGCCCAAATACATCTACGACCTTGAGAAGCTCCTTTCGACGACCCCCAAACGCACCATGGCCAACTATGTAATGTGGAGGGTGACGGCCGCAAGTGTCAGCTACTTGACGGAGGCCATTCGGGCCCGCCAATTGGCGTACAGTACGGCCGTGAGTGGAGTTAGTGAACAACAGGCCAGGTGGAAGGAGTGTGTTGGCACGGTGGGCGGCAGTTTTTCGTTGGCCATCGGTAAGTGATAGTAGACGACCAATTTGGCAAAGAAATTCCTTATTCGTCTTCATCTCCGTGTAAGCAAGATCTGCTCCCGGAGTACTTCACAACTTGGTCGATATAATCCTCGACATCAAACAAAAAAGTTCTCAATTCAATGCAGTCTTTCTCATTACAACCATTTCTTTTTCCACCCTTCAGGTTCTCTCTATGTCCGCAAATATTTCAAGGAGGCAGCCAAATCCAACGCGGTGGAGATGGTGCAACTCATCCGCGAAGCTCGTTGGCCATCGGTAAGTGATAGTAGACGACTAATTTGGCAAAGAAATTCCTTATTCGTCTTCATCTCCGTGTAAGCAAGATCTGCTCCCGGAGTACTTCACAACTTGGTCGATATAATCCTCCATATCAAACAAAAAAGTTCTCAATTCAATGCAGTCTTTCTCATTTCAACCATTTCTTTTTCATCCTTCAGGCTCTCTCTATGTCCGCAAATATTTCAAGGAGGCAGCCAAATCCAACGCGGTGGAGATGGTGCAACTCATCCGCGAAGAAATGTATAAGATCCTCTCGTCCGTCGACTGGATGGATGAGGTGACCCGGCGAGCTGCCCTGGATAAGGCAAAGTCCATGACCACTCATATTGCATATCCGGAAGAACTGCTGATTAATGCGAAACTGGAGGAGTTCTATTCTGGACTGGAGGTGTGTATTCGGGTGGATTGGAACACATCACATGCCTTCAGGCACTCTCCATTTATCAAGGGTCTCGTAGGGTTACCTTGCCCTTGGGGAGAGCGGCAGGCAATTGATTTAATACAGAGTTCACCATTTTCAAACAAATGGAATCAAATTAGATATGTCCAAAACTGGACTCATAAAACGTCCAAGAAGTTTTTTTTTTTTTTTTTTTTTTTAAGGGATAGAACAGAATAGAATAGAAAGTACCTGGTGAAGTCGAAATGTATTATTGAGCAGTATGGAAACTACAGTGTCCCCGAGGTGAACCTGACATTGAATGGAATCAACACTCAAGGTCAGATGTGTTTTCCTTTCGGGAAACTATGGAAAACGGAACCGATTCCCTTTTGGTTAAATCGTGCCTGTACTAAACCTGGTTTCATTCGAACAGGATAAACAAGGTATATTCTAGTCTAAACCATGGAGAATCCCAGGTGGCGCGATGACGTGCCATCGGAATCGGTTCTGGTTCGAAAATTCCACGACAGGTTCTCTTTCGGAACGGCTGGCTTTCCTCCTATCTTGTATTCTTTCTCTCTTCGATTTCGGGACGATAAGACCTTAGCAGTTATAGTTCCCTCTGTCAAACCACTTACAATTCCTCTATCAAAGGAGGAGGAGGAGGAGGAGGAGAAGAAGAAGGAGGAGAAAAAAAATAATTTTGACGCAGGAACAATTCCTCTCAATTTTCTTATCTCTCCCTGTTTCCAGGTGAGAACATAGCGGATAATGGCGGTATTAAGGAGGCGTATAACGCGTACAATGTCTGGACCAGAAAGCACGGGGAGGAACCAAGATTGCCTGGGCTACAACAGTACTCACCGCGTCAAATGTTCTGGATATCCGCCGCTTCTACTTGGTAAGTCGGATGAATTGAATTGAACATTATTCCATTTATTTATATAAATTGTTGAACATAAAGTACACACCTCCTAAGCTAAAGAATA
>NW_007387268.1:0-2141 GCF_000475195.1 Diaphorina citri
TACACAATCATTTCCTGGCCTTATGACTATGGTGTAAGATGTATCATTTCCTGGCCATATGACTATAGTAAGATGGTGATGTATTATTTTGTGATATGTCTATGAGGTAGGTGATGTACAGTTGTTGTGTAAGAGCCACCTTATCTTTATCAATAAAGATCCACCTATGGGTGAGCCTGATATGAGACCAAGAAGGCATTGTGGCCCTCCCCATAGACTCACTCATTCTAAACTTGCTGGCTGTATTCTAGTTTTTTTTTTTGTGATCTGCGGGGAAAGATTGATGTACAGTTGTCATGTAAGAGTCAGTGAGCTTTATCAATAAAGATTCAGTCTATTGCAAGGTACTAAATTAGGGAATGTGTTATATTAATCAAGCACTTTTACTAATGTAAAATAGTCCAAGGTGTGTAATCCAAGGCTGATTTCACTTGATTTTCTATTGCATTCAATTTGAATATAGGGTTAAGTGGTAGAGTTTGCATTAGGTTAGGTCATATGGGAAGCTGGAGATCAACTAATGGAAATCTGTACTTTTATTATGATAGCAATTTTTTCAAGAGGTTACCTTCTGGTATATTGTGTTGACCCAGCACCAAAGGAGGAGTATAATCTCTCATATTGCTCATCTGACAAGAGACATACTATAGGATGGGCAATTGGGCATGCTACAACTAAGACTTGTGAAGTTTTCCTTCTTCTATTATTAATCAAGTACTTTTACTAATGTAAAATAGTCCAAGGTGCGTAATTCAAGGCTAATTTCACTTGATTTTCTATTGCATTCAATTTGAATATAGGGTTAAGTGGTAGAGTTTGCATTAGGTTAGGTCATATGTCATATGGGAGGGTGGAGATCAACTAATGAAAATTTGTACTTTTATTATGATAGCAAATTTTTCAAGAGGTTACCTTCTGGTATTTTGTGTTGACCCAGCACCAAAGGAGGAGTGTAATCTCTCATATTGCTCATCTGACAAGAGACATACTATAGGATGGGCAATTAGGCATGCAACAACTAAGACTTGTGAAGTTTTTTTTCTTCTAAATATTTTGTAATGTTATCTAAATATTGTGTAATGTTAGGTTACTTTCAGGTTTTCTGCAGGTTGTGCTACATCAGAAGCCCTTCTTCTAAATATTTTGTAATGTTATCTAAATATTGTGTAATGTTAGGTTACTTTCAGGTTTTCTGCAGGTTGTGCTACATCAGAAGCTTTCCAGATTTGTTATTTGTTGCTATGCACAAAGTAGTGTCAACACAATGGTCAGATGATACCAATTATCCATGAAACACAGCCACAGTTTTAACTTGGGGAAAAAATCATATACATAATTCCATTGATCTTATGTACTTTGTACATATTCCAGGCAATGTCAATCAACACTGAGTTCAATATTAGAAAAAATCATATACATAATTCCATTGATCTTATGTACTTTGTACATATTCCAGGCAATGTCAATCAACACTGAGTTCAATATTATTGTCATTGTCTGACCATTGTGTGGCTGCTGCTTAAAAACAAACCTGTATTTTGCTTTTACTTCCCTATGTCTCCTGTGGAGTTGTAGTCTACTCTTCTTGTTTAGACTGTGGGAGTAAGTAAAGGGACTTTTCAGTCTCATTCTGGCAGTATGAACAGGGTATATTCTATTCTATTCTATTTTCTGACCATTGTGTGGCTGCTGCTTAAAAACAAACCTGTATTTTGCTTTTACTTCCCTATGTCTCCTGTGGAGTTGTAGTCTACTCTTTTTTTTGTACTGGAAGGGCAGCCATTTCATCTACCTTTATATGAGCTCTAGACCACCTTGTCCATCCAAGTAAGGATAATGTGGGAATTGTGAGAGCCCAAATGCCTAAATCATCATCTATCTGGGCACCAACTATCTACTATGTTTGACATTGCTTACATTACATTGAAATGGGGGCCTATGTAGGACTGTTGCATATTGGACACCATGGCATTGCTTAACTTGGGAACAGATGCATTCAAATTTGTTAATACCTATTTACCCTGGACTTGCCAAACAGCATACCTACTAACATTACCTCAACAAGGTAGAATAGAATAGAATATACCCTGCTTATACTGCCAGAATGAGACTGAAAAGTCCCTTTACTCCCGCAGTCTAAG
>NW_007387270.1:0-2141 GCF_000475195.1 Diaphorina citri
AAACAGTGGAGTATGAAGAAATTTCAATTTGGTCACTTTGATCTCAAAATGGTAGCTTCTGCCAGAAAACTGTTAATATGTCCACCGTGGTTTGTACGGCTCGTATACACAAGTGCCGACAATTTGGACCCCAGAAAACTAAATAAACAAAATTACCAATTGGACGTAGATGCCCCCGAATACTGCGGTTTCTTACAAAAAATTGACAAACTAAATAAAAATTACGTATATTATATATTTAAGGTTCTCTCACTTCTCTCCCAATTCCGACGTCATCTTACTATATGGCTGTAAAAAATAGCTGTCTAACCTATATTCTTTTGTAAAATAAAGTTTTCGCTTATTTCGCACTACCACGGAAACACTGGCTGGCAAAATCCACCTGATTCTCATACCTATTCCATTGGAAGAAGATTATTTTCATGTAAAACACACCATTATCATAATGGTAATATTTATGGATTCCGAACTTTTACATCAAGGTTTTATTGGTCATGCTTCTCTATGTAATAGAAAAGATTATTTATACGTACCTAATAATGTTACAAAGTACATGCAAGTACACATATGATGGAGGTATTTGTAAGAAAATGTAGTTATCTGAGAGACAGAAGACATTAGATGAACTTAAACTCATAAAATTAATGAACATTAGACTGGACTCACAGAATTGCCCATAAATTTCGCAAACTTCATATGAGTCAGGTTGTTTTTCTAAAAAGAAGAAAAAAAAAAAATCCTTATAGTTCCTGTAGGTTTTATTTTATGCCTGTGTTTGATGTGCCCTCTGGTCCATTAACACAGTCAGGGGGTCGGGTCTGGAAAAATAAAACTCAACAGGATGTAAATGATCACAATGCACAATTTTTCAATGCGCGGGTTTGACACAATGTCCTCTTCTGTACAAGATAACGTTGAGTTTTCCTATTTGGATCGCTTTCAAACTGTTCAAGGTGAGAAATGTCAGGAGATGAACACCAGAGCTGAGAGACAGAAGACATTAGATGAACTTAAACTCATAAAATTAATGAACATTAGACTGGACTCACAGAATTGCCCATAAATTTCGCAAACTTCATATGAGTCAGGTTGTTTTTCTAAAAAGAAGAAAAAAAAAAAATCCTTATAGTTCCTGTAGGTTTTATTTTATGCCTGTGTTTAATGTGCCCTCTGGTCCATTAACACAGTCAGGGGGTCGGGTCTGGAAAAATAAAACTCAACAGGATGTAAATGATCACAATGCACAATTGCATGCAGACGCACGTTTGAATAACATAAAATAATAACATGAACGTCATGTATGTAGGTAATAGACTTTGGACTTTAAATTTGTATCTACAATCCATTATTTATTGTTTATATGTAGGTAAGTTCTAGTCAATATTTGTCTACTATATATCTACTAGCTAGTCAAATTAAAATTACCTACAAACGATTTATTGCCCAAAGTTCTGCTACCCAATGGTGTAAATAATAGTCAAATTAAAATTACCTTCAAACGATTTATTGCCCAAAGTCTTGCTACCCAATGGTGTAAATAATATGAACCTCTAAAATTCATTGTAATGTATCATAATGTATCTAAGTCCTGCAATTCCTGCAATGTTCCTATTCTGCGAACGCTCGTAATAAAAATAAAATAAATAAATTCTGAAGTTTGAAGTAATAGCGTGAACATTTATCCAGTATGAACTTTTACAAGTCACCTTTGAATATCAACTCCATACCCGGTAATTGAATAGGAATAGGAATTAGGAAAGTCCCGCACGTTTGAGTCTATTTGAGGGAAAGTTTTAGACGGTAAGAAATCAACATATTTCAGACATTGGTAGGAAGGTAGGAACTGTGCACCCAATTAAATGAACAGATAAATCACAAATTTTCGCCCATTGAATAATCATAATGTAATAGAAAGCAATAGTTACTTATGTAGGTACTGTGCATTGAGTTAGAAACTACCATCTTGGTATTCTTGGTGCTTTGTATTGGGCTTTTTGATTGTTCGTATAAATTAATTTACTGTTAGTTGTTGGTGTCACGTTCTCATAATAATTATGTATAAGTACGTAATACAAGCTGTGGAACACTAATCTTTGAATGAGCATTTTACCATTGTCTATTGATTCCTATAAACTACTTAT
>NW_007387271.1:0-2141 GCF_000475195.1 Diaphorina citri
ACACTCCCACCTCCGCAGGTCCAAGAGCAAGAAGGTAAGTAATTACTCATAGTATGTGTTTGGCCAACCTCCGCGCTGACGATAGTTGGTTCGCCATTGTCTGTTGTTCCCGAAAAAACCGTCGCCATCGGGATGTTGATTCATGTAACGGGAGGATGGCGGATCAGCATAGTTCAGGGAGGGAGTGGCTCTACTGTAGGTCTTGTTATAGTAGTTCCTAGTTGGGTAGTGCTTGGGATACAAACGAGCATTATTGTTGCTTTTTCTACCAGCATATTGTCTTTTTGTATCTCTTCTTCTGCGGGGGCCATGGATCACGGATTCCGCCAAACGCCTACAAAGCTTCAATTTCCCCGTTCTGCCCAAATGTATTCCGTCACCACAGTAGTCATTTAGGGTGAACAAGTGGCCCGTGTCAATGTATTGGGCATTTGGAATGGATTTTAGGACCTCCTTTACACTTCTATTAAATACATGGATAGCTCTATTTGTGTCTCTCCCTCTTCTTTGTAACGGGACCAAAACAAAGTATATTTGTGCTGACTTGAATCTCTGGCATATATCATAGATTGCGTTCTCAACGCGGTACCATATTGATCTGGCGATATCATTCGTGCCAGCCATTACCAGGATGCTATCATGTTCGTTAGTCGTAAACGGGAAATCAAGGGAAGCTATTTCCTCATAGCAGGCACCTGGTCGAAAGTTCACATTCACTGTATGACTGCTTGGAAGAAATTTACTTATAATGTTCTTCACATTTCTAAGATGACTATCACCTATGATCCTGATGTTTGGTCTTGGTAATTCTGGTATTGGTAATTTGTCTTTAGATTTCAGTAGGTCAGGAACGCTTTTCTTCCTACTATTTTTGTTTTGATCTTTAGTATTGGAGCTAGTGCTCACTTTGTTCTGTTCAAGAATTCTTATGGTGTCGATCATGTTTCGCATTAACTCATCGTCATGATCAGATTTTTCCTTGAGTTTATCTATCTCAATTTGTTTGTTTATGATTTCTTGAACTAGGGCGTGGTTTTGTTTTCTCAGCTCCTGAACTGTATTAATATTTACAGGAGTATTGTTCCAGTCGATTGTTGATGTCAGATCTGAGAAAAGGGTAGAGGATTGGTTTGCCGTCGATGCCGGAATTTCGCCTGGTTGCTCCCTCTGGTTAGCTGAAGAAGAGGAGAATGGAGTTGAGTGAGAAGTAGGTTCTGGAGTGGTAATGGTACCTGGTTGGGAGGTGGATGCAATGTTGGCTTTAACTTTGAATGGCTTTTTATTTACAACAGGTGATTTTTTTGCAGACGTTGTGATGACTGATTTGGATCGTTGAATAGATAGCGGGGTACCAGGTTCTGAGTGCGAGGTCCCAGGAGATTTGAAAATCACTTTTTTGCTTGCCAACTGAGAACTATTCCTCGTGTTGGACCTTGGATGTGATGGTATATCTGAATGTGGTTTTTGATTGGGTAAGCTGGATGGGATGCATGATGACGAGTCCGATTGGTTTGAAGCTGACGTTCGATCCAGAGTTAAGTCAGGATTTTCTTTACCTGGATTTAGGTTTGATTCGTTTTCATTGTTACTAGGGTGATTGTGTTTCCCCCCTTCCATCAGAGTTGTTTCGCCGTACATCATCTCTGTTTTCAGAGTTCCAGGGCACTTTGGAATTATACATTTCCAGTTTTTGCCAAATCTGTATTTAAGGGGATTACTGTAACAATATTTAAAGCCATGATATTGGATATAATCTCTTCCTCCCTCTCTGGTCTTGGAATAATTTGGTTTAGTCTTATTATTGGTTATACTTTTTCTGGTTTCGTTCATTTTGATGGCAATTAAATAGAGTTTGCATCGAACGGACCCTTATAGGTAGGTATTCACCATAATGATAAGTAGGTAGGTACCTAGGTAGGAATGTACGACTCAGATACCTTTACTCGACTACTACTGAACTCTCGTGTTGAAATTGGGAACTATCAGCAGTTGTTACTGCGTGGCAAGCTTGATAAGAGAACAAATTGTGAGTATCTCAGCGACGGGCTGCTCTTACGACTTGCCTTAATATATTCTTGTATTTTTTGTAGTGATTTAATAAAACTGGGCTATTAGATGTTTTGACAAGTCGAAAGAGCAGC
>NW_007387272.1:0-2141 GCF_000475195.1 Diaphorina citri
TAAAGACAAACTTAGTTCACAAGAACTTCAAAACATAGCTGACCAGATACATACTCCAGTTATCTTCTGCGGTGATTTCAATGCGCACAATAAAATGTGGGGCTCCAATTACAATAATACCAATGGCAAGATATTGGAAAATTTCTACTGTAATAATGAAGATCTAACTATACTTAACTCCAAAGAAAAAACATACTTTAATATCAGGGTTTCAGTTTCTTTTAAATCAGTGGAAATAAAGAAGTTCTGATTTCATCCAACTACCACGTTGAGGTATGAGTATGAGGTTATGTATGGGCATTGGACAATGTGCCTAGGAGTTCTAAAATTCTTGACACAGAAAAGTAGATGACACAAAATATGTCATTGGAAGTTCAATAAAAATATCATTGATATATTTCTTAAACAGGAAAACATCGTTTTCAGTACAAAATAAAATAAATTAAAAATCTAGAAACAATATGAGTAGTAATAGCAACATTAGCAAAAGATTGAGAGGTCAATACTTCTACTATCACAAATCACAGTGTGAAGTACAGGCACAAACAGTGGAAACACCAGAGTTTCATGGTGGTATTGCAAAATTCTACAAAGCTTTGATTATAACATCAAAACAAGGACCAACAACAGGAACATGTTCCCAGGACTGAAAAGAACTACATAACCTGTTGCACTTTGGCCATGAGAGTCAGTCATGGAAACACGATCCTGAATCATTTGATTCTTTCTTCTTTATGGTTACCTACATAGGTTCTGGTATTGGCTGCAAACCCATTCCTTGTTTTCTGCCAAGGCAAAATAGATAATAATAATTGCAAATGCTTTGAATGTTATATTTTACGATTGGATGGATCAATCAATCAATCAATCAATCAATCAATCAATCAATCAATCAATTTTATTTGTACAAATGTACAATTGTATGTGGTACAATGTTAAGACTACGTACCTACTAAACTAAACTAAAACTAAATCTATAATAATCTATAGTAATATAATCTGTAATAAGCCCACCGTGTCTGCCATAATATATGCTATAATCGTAGGTAGTAGATACCTCGTTCAACGTTCAACTCTCACTATTTGGTAATTAAAGGTTTAGTAAAAATGGTAGATTCGTATAAGCTTAACCCATCTTTTTGGGCTGTTCCCCGTAACACCTAAGCCTCAGGGTGCGCTTTTTGTGTATGAAGTTTTCCCTCTTCCTCGGAGAAGGAGAAAATCAGATAGTAGAAAAAAAAAAGACACCACTATACTCACCTAAATTTTTCACCGTGAATCCTTTCTCTTTCTTCTCTCGAGCGCGCCGATTTTCATCACAATAGTCCAAACACAACTGCTCGAATCGACCTGAAATCAAAAGAAAATGTAGGCTTTTTGTGTATGAAGTTTTCCCTCTTCCTCGGAGAAGGAGAAAATCAGATAGTAGAAAAAAAAAAGACACCACCATACTCACCTAAATTTTTCACCGTGAATCCCTTCTCTTTCTTTTCTCGAGCGCGCCGATTTTCATCACAATAGTCCAAACACAACTGCTCGAATCGACCTGAAATCAAAAGGAAACTTATTAAACTTGTGATAGGAATGTAATCCACACACTACGAATCTACGAACGTGTGTCTACACTTTTTTTTTAAAGAGGTTTGACAGAGGAAACACAACTGCTCGAATCGACCTGAAATCAAAAGGAAATTTATTAAACTTGTAATCAGTGGAAATAAAGAAGTTCTGATTTCATCCAACTACCATGAGGTTATGTATGGACATTGGACAATGTGCCTAGGAGTTCTAAAATTCTTGACACAGAAAAGTAGACAACACAAAATATGTCATTGTAAACTTGTGATAGGAATGTAATCCACACACTACGAATCTACGAACGTGTGTCTACACTTTTTTTTTAAAGAGGTTTGACAGAGGAAACACAACTGCTCGAATCGACCTGAAATCAAAAGGAAATTTATTAAACTTGTGAAAGAAACTTGGAATTCACAACACCTTCTCAAACGAGAGGAATAGGAATGTAATCCACACACTACGAATCTACGAACGTGTGTCTACACTTTTTTTTAAGAGGTTTGACAGAGGGACCTGTAACTGCTATGGTCTTATCGTCCCGAAATCGAAGAGAGAAGGAAGAC
>NW_007387273.1:0-2140 GCF_000475195.1 Diaphorina citri
TTAGAGATCATACGAAAAAATGGCAACAATTAAATTATATTTAAAAATGACTCCACATAACTCGAGTTATTGTAAACCGGAACTAAACAAATTTAATTTCGACTATTTCGAGCGACACAAATAAACATCTAATGAAGTAAATTAATAATGAAGTTGACAAGGACCCGAGAAGAAGTTATTACAACTATTGCTCTATTAGACATCTTAGGTACTGAGAAATTTGAAAATCAGTTCAGATAAGAGTGATTCTTAGCATTGTTATAGGTACAATGTTATAGGTAGGTATGTACATTGTTATAATAGCCATTGTAATAAGGTAGCTATGTATTATGTTTGAACTTGGTAGGTATGTGTACATAATATGTAGGTACCTGTTGTTTGTTAGGTACTTTTTGTTTATCAGTGGTAACACAGGCAGAAAGGTCCAAAGCAATACCTAGGTTGGCCAGTCTAGTTGATTTGGAGGGTAGTGGTCTAGGAAACGAAGACTTTTTGACGGACAAAAATGGCGTGGTTCTGATTTTTTGCCCAAAAGGTCGGGGATGGTGTCCTGAATAAGGGGTCAAAAGTCTCAAAGCGAGACTTTACGGCTAGCGGAACTACATTTTATTAGAAAAAATTCAAGATTATTTTTCACAAAACACTCACCAAAAGATTTCAAATGTTGATTTATTTGGGTATTTATTTTTTAGTAGGTACTCGTTTTTAGTAGGTAAACATACTCGTGATATGAACTTTTTTAGCTCCCCAAATTCTCCTAACTACCCTACCGTTCGCTAACGTTTCGATTTGCGATGTCTCACTAAATATCTCGAAAACCGTTGGTTCTAGCGAAAAAAGTGTCGAATCGATTTTGTTCAAAATTAAATTCCCTACAAAATGATTACTTTCATTTTGTCCTACAACTTACCGTTGTGGCACCAGAACGGCGTAAGTCGCGAGTTTCAAGGTTTTTGCAATTATTTCAAAAACCGTAAATCCTAGCGCAAAATTAACGGTTAGAGATATTATAAAATTTTAGGGTATAAGAACAAGAACACTCAAATAATAAGCATCATTCATTAGGATAAGGAAAGTCGTGTGATGTTCACACCAGATTTTTAATAAAAGGTATGTTACCTATCACCTATCGTACCTATGTACATATCGTACCTATGTGATTTCGCGATTATGTTCGCGGATTTGTTAGTAGGTAAACATACTCGTTACATGAACTTTTTTAGCTCCCCAAATTCTCCTAACTACCCTATTACCGTTCGTTAACGTTTCGATTTGCGATGTCTCACTGCCAAAAAGCAGGGCGGAAAAACAACTCAGAACGTTTACAATGCACTTTGGCTTTCTATTACTACAGTATTTCCCTACGAGTATAGATACATAATTTTATGTATATGCAAATCCTATAAAAAAAGATGGTCTATTTGCCCTAGGTATAAATTCGACTTACGTGAGGTCTCATCCACACCAACGATTGTACAGGAGCTTTCTTATTGCACTTTTGACGGCAATATTTTTCTATTTTTCCTTATTTTTCTAATTTACAATGCACTTCTGAAGAATTGAAGAGTGGATGATGTCTTCTTAATGACTGATGGTATCTAACAATGGCAGACCAGGACAACCGGACAAACTGATACCGTTCAGAGACCGTGGCAGTCAGAAAATGCTGATGGTGTTGGTTACAGCTAATATCATGACAGATGTTACTTTTAAATCTATCCAAGTAGGTACATGGTACATATTAAATTTATAGGTAAGCTAATCGTCCATCTTTAATGAAATATGTATTTTAACATTTTCTACCATTGATGGCAATTTTCAAAAGGAAATAACCGGAATAATTCCTGAAAATATAATTTTAGTTTACATAGGTAGGTACCTGCCTACATAGGTACTTAACGATAACGAGTTCCTATTTAGACTTTGTAGTAATTGCTGTTTGACGATCAGTTTTTGATCTACGGACCTATCTGTTTCAGTATCACAGATCTCAATTCATTAGGTACTTCAACGACTTCACTTGTATACGACTCTACGGTCAACAATCAGTTTCGTCAGAGAGTTATAACATCTCAACTGAAAGGATTGGGTGCAATCCGAAGTCAAGTGAATAAGATATCAACACAACTGGAACCTGGTT
>NW_007387274.1:0-2139 GCF_000475195.1 Diaphorina citri
ATTGATACCTATTATTCAAGGAAAAGACGCTCCAACGGGGAGGTTGGAAAGAGATAATCCACCTAAACTCTACATTTTATTATAGCTTTTTTTCCCAGCTTTCTAACCAATATACTTTCATCCCCGATTTCGTGTCGGAACAAACCCGTATAGCCCGAACAAGCAAATTAGTCCCGAGCTAATATGTGAAAATTGATACCTATTATTCAAGGAAAAGACGCTCCAACGGGGAGGTTGGAAAGAGATAATCCACCTAAACTCTACATTTTATTATAGCCACCTAAACTCTACATCATCTTATAGCTTTTTTCCTTAGCTTTTTAACCATGATACTTTTATTCCCGATTTCGTGTCGCTACGACCTCGTATAAGCCGAGCAAGCAACTTAGTCCCGATCTTATATGTGAAAAATGATACCTACTATTAAGGGAAAAGACGCTCCAACGACGGGGTTGGACAAAGGTATTCCACCTAAACTCTACACCATCTTATAGGTTTTTTTCTTAGCTTTCTAACCATTATACTTTCATCCCCGATTTCGTGTCGGAACGAACCCGTATAGCCCGAACAAGCAACTTAGTCCCAAGCTCATATGTGAAAAATGATACCTATTGCTCAGGGAAAAGACGCTCCAACGGGGAGGTTGGAAAGAGATAATCCACCTAAACTCTACATTTACCTATAGCTTTTTTTCCCAGCTTTCTAACCAATATACTTTCATCCTCGATTTCGTGTCGGAACGAACCCGTATAGCCCGAACAAGCAACTTGGTCCCGAGCTCATATGTGAAAATTGATACCTATTTTTCAGGAAAAGACGCTCCAACGGGGAGGTTGGAAAGAGATAATCCACCTAAACTCTACATTTTCTTATAGCTTTTTTTCCAAGCTTTCTAATCATCTTGATTTCATCTCCGATTTCGTGTCGGAACAAACCCGTATAGCCCGAGCAAGCAACTTAGTCCCGAGCTCAAATGTGAAAAATGATACCTATTATTAAGGGAAAAGACGCTCCAACGACGGTTTCGTGTCGGAACAAACCCGTATAGCCCGAACAAGCAACTTTTGGTCCCGAGCTCATATGTGAAAATTGATACCTATTTTTCAGGGAAAAGACGCTCCAACGACGGAGTTTGAAAAGGGTATTCCACCTAAACTCTACATCATCTTATAGCTTTTTTTCTTAGCTTTTTAACCATGATACTTTTATTCCCGATTTCGTGTCGCTACGACCTCGTATAAGCCGAGCAAGCAACTTAGTCCCGAGCTTATATGTGAAAAATGATACCTACTATTAAGGGGAAAGACGCTCCAACGACGGGGTTGGACAAAGGTATTCCACCTAAACTCTACACCATCTTATAGGTTTTTTTCTTAGCTTTCTAACCATTTATAGCTTTTTTCCTTAGCTTTTTAACCATGATACTTTTATTCCCGATTTCGTGTCGCTACGACCTCGTATAAGCCGAGCAAGCTACGACCTCGTATAGGCCTACCAACGAAATTAGTTCCGAGCTCAAATGTGAAAAATGATACCTATTATTAAGGGAAAAGACGCTCCAACGACGGAGTTTGAAAAGGGTATTCTACCTAAACTCTACACCATCTTATAGGTTTTTTTTTTAGCTTTCTAACCATTATACTTTCATCCCCGATTTCGTGTCGGAACGAACCCGTATAGGCCGAGCAAAAATTTCTTTGCTCGTCCTTAAAAGACGCTCCAACGACGGGGTTGGACAAAGGTATTCCACCTAAACTCTACACCATCTTATAGGTTTTTTTCTTAGCTTTCTAACCATTATACTTTCATCCCCGATTTCGTGTCGGAACGAACCCGTATAGGCCGAGCAAAAATTTCTTTGCTCGTCCTTCAATGGCAAGAAAAAGAAAGTAATAATTATTTCGTTACACCACCCTGTTTATTTGAAACCTAAATTCTGCCCGACATATAACTACGAATATGCAATACGCAAATAGCATAAAGAGATCATCATGACGCTGAGGGGGTCTGTTTGAGGAATTTCTTCGGATGTGAATTCAATAAAGTTTCAGAATCCACTTGGCCTGGTTAAAGGTTGAAGTCTATGTGGACTGAAGGCTTTAAAATATCATGTTAGAAATATTTTCTTGTGAAAGTAAT
>NW_007387275.1:0-2139 GCF_000475195.1 Diaphorina citri
TTTTGTCCAATATCAACTGATCTCAGCCTGTGCTATTCCAGTGTGATAAGGACACAAAAGAGGAGGAGGAGGAGGAGGCGGAGGAGGAGGAGGAGGAGGAGGTGGAGTAGGGGAAGGAGTAGGAGGAGGGTGATGAAGGAAAGTGAGAAAGCATGAATAAAACTAAAAACTCATCATAAAAATTTGCTCCATGTTTCATATAATCGAGTTTTCACTGCATAGCATTTCGCCTCCGAGCTTATAAATATTTTCATTTTTCTCCTCTTCCCCTTCCTCCTCCAACTCCTACTTTCTTCTCCTTTTTCTTTTCGTGCTTCTCCTTGGTCTCCCCATTTATTCTTCAACGCCTCCCCTTCTTTTTCCTCTTTCTTTTTCTTCTCTTTGGAAAGAGGGGAGGCAGGATAGATATCAGAATTTTCCGCCATCCATCTTCACTCCTAGAAATATTCCTGTCAAAATCAGCTAAGCGGAGTGAGCAATTTGAGCATACATTATTATTATTATTTTTTTTTTTTTTGCCTCAGCAATCAATAATTGGTTGTCATCAAAGGCATGGAGTAGACTCTAAGAAACTCTCAAACCTTTGAATGCATCAGTTTCTAATGGATCACTTAAGTTGAGCAAAGATGCGTGTTGCTCCTCCCGGCCCCATTCAGGCTGTGTGATGTTAAAAGCAAACTATAAAGCAAACAAACAAGCAAAAGAACAGACAGACATAGAAGCAAGCAAACAAACAAAAAAGCAAACAAACAAGCAAAAGAACAGACAGACATAGAAGCAAGCAAGCAAACAAATAAACAAACAAACAAACAAACAAACATACCTACAAACAAGTAAGAATTTTTTAAACGGAATGATAGACAAGGACAGAAGAGGGTCAATAAAGTCTTTGTAATGTTTTCTCTCCTACTTATTTTGAATAATAATGTTTCTCTCTCTACAAACAAACAAACAAACAAACATGCCTACAAACAAGTAAGAATTTTTTAAACAGAATGATAGACAAGGACAGAAGAGGGTCAATAAAGTCTTTGTAATGTTTTCTCTCCTACTTATTTTGAATAATAATGTTTCTCTCTCTCTTTCCTTTCCTATTTCTCTTTCTCTCCCACCCTCTCTCTCTCTCCCTCTCTCTCTGTCTGTCTAATTTTCTGCATGGTCCCCTCCTTTTTTCTCACTCATTCTCTTTTTGCTTCCTACACTTTTTCACTCTCTATTATTCTCTCTTTCCCTCTCTCCCCCTTCCTCTTTTATCTCTCTCACTCTCTTTCTCTGATTCCAACATTAGGAAATTCCTTTTCACACTTCTTTCTTTCTCTCTCTCTCTCTCCTCTTTCCCTCTTCCTATTTCTTTCGTTATCTCTCTCTTTTTTATTTCACTCTCTCTCCTTTCTCTCTCTTCTGTCTGTCTTTTGTTTATTAAAATATTTATTACTGTATACTTTTTCTCTTTTTTTTTTGTTTAGCATTTTTCTCTCCTCCCCTCTCTCTCTCTCTCTCTCATCCTCCTTCCTTCTCTAATCTAGGACATTGAGAAATTCCTTTAATTTCGCCCTTCGCTCTCTTCTCTCCCTCTCTCTCTCTCCCTCTCTCTCTCTCCCTCTCTCTCTCTCCCTCTCTCTTTCTCTCCCTCTCTTTTTCTCTCTCTCTCTCTCATTTTTCCTGTTTCTCTTTCTGTCCTCTCTTTTTTCCATGTTTAATATTTTCCCCCTTTCTTTATAATATTTTTCCCAAGTTTTTTTTTTTTTTTAATTAAGAAAAAATGTGGGTTAAATTGATGCTAGATTGAACATTTTATCCTTACGGATCGATTTTTGTTTATTTGATTTACCTTAGGCTAAAAACAGAGTAAAGTGGAGAGCAAAGAGCAGAGAGCTTCCCTCTACATTTTAGCCTTACGGATCGATTTTTGTTCCATAGATATTTATTGAGATGCGCACTGATGGTAGTTACTTTATCCGTAACTTCAAGACCCGAGGCCAATATGATGTTATGATAAGGATTTTATCTACCTGTACAGGGTGTATCAGAAAGCTATATCAAGCCAAAAATGGCGAATATATATAAGTACAGATTAGTACAGCTACAAAAATTCCCCGGTCTTCGAAATCCCCAGAATAACTGAGATATCCGCCATTT
>NW_007387276.1:0-283 GCF_000475195.1 Diaphorina citri
TAGGGTCAGTGTGCGTACCTAGGGACAGAAATTAAACTTTTATTTTTCTTTTTTTTTTAGTCCCAAATTTCCTTGTCCTTTTTAATCATTTAATCACGATTGAATAAACTACGGGCTAAAAAATTCCCGGAGGGACGGACCCAGCTTGTTAATAATAGGTATGTTACCTATCACCTATCGTATCTATGTACATATCGTACCTATGTGATTTCGCGATTATGTTCGCGGATTTGGCGATTATGTTCGCGGATTTGGCGATTATGTTCGCGGATTTCGCGATTAT
>NW_007387276.1:929-1988 GCF_000475195.1 Diaphorina citri
ATGTTGTTAGTTGTTACTCCAATGTGAAAGTTCATGTTTCTTTGAACAAGATTCAGGACGTAAGCAGTAGCATCTTGCGACTTGCTACTTGCGACGTGTTACCTCAGTGCGAAACGCGCCTTAAAAAAAGAACCACTCTTTCCAGTGAACTACTCAGTAATAGATTCAGATCCTAAAACACGTGTAAATAACTCGGGCATAGGTAGGGAGTTGGGATCTGACTCTGTAAAATTCAAAAGAGTTTTTTTTTCGTACTGCTTTTTTTACCTACTCTTGACACATCAAGGAACTTCCTCATCTCTCTCTCACTTCAAATTTTGGGTGTAATTAGTACCGAAAGCTGGGAGAGGGAGAGGGAGAGAGACGGAAATGAAATTAAAAGAAAAGCTTAATAATTGAGCACAAGTGGATAACTAGTAACAATGAGAGAGAGAGAGAGAGCGGAAGGGAGGAAGAGAGGAAGAGAGAGAGAAGTTGAACCGGATTTGGTGTAATTGGTCTTCATTATTTAACTTGATTACGTTAAGTGCCTATATGAACCTCCCTCTCTCTCTCTCAATTATATGTGGGAAGGCGAGAGAAGGAGGGAGATGTATAGGAAATGGAGATCAGGAAAGAGAGAGAGAAAAGAGAGAGAGAGAGAGGTGGGGGGTAGGGAAAATTCATTGTTGTACAATAATAAATGCTACAAGAGTCATTTATGTTGTTAATTTTTTAATTGGTCCCCAAATTAAGTTTTTCAATTGTTAAACTCGCGAAAAGAAGAGGAGTAAATTAGAGGGAAGGCTAAATAATAATCTTTTGACCAAAAATGGGACGTTTTAATTATTATTAGTTTTTTTTTTTAAAGCGGGATTTTTTTTTCTTTCATCACAGAGGGCACATTTTTATTATCGCTTCGGTGTCGTCTGTCACTCTGTCCCCATAGAAGGACTTATCCAAACCTGGTCGACCTTTATATCAAATTAAACTTTATTAAAGGTCTTTTTACCAAGAACACGAAAATGGTGCAAATTTTGTCCAGAGGCATTTTTTTCACATTTTCTCACACAAATGAGC
>NW_007387277.1:0-2137 GCF_000475195.1 Diaphorina citri
TTAATGCTTTAAATAATTACCTTTAAGTGTACTTACATAAACATTGTATGAGTGCATGATTTAATGCTATTTACTTGTAAAAATATGTACATAGGTAAGCAGGTATACCTTGTTACTTCTACTTGAGGTAATTATGCATAGAAGCATACATGGCCACATTCTCTCCTCTGTATACCTGCCCGAGTATAAATACTGAGCAGTGTGTGCATGCTTAATTAACCCAATGAGGTCACAGTGGGTCTAGGTGTGAATAATAGGACACACCAAAGAAGCATCTGAACATGTGGGTCATTTTGGAAAGGATGTTATAGGGTAGGTACACCTTGATGGTTGTAGGATATGTCATATTGATACACATGTAATGTCTGCCACTCATGTCTGCCGACTGAGTATGAGTGACTGGCTGCATTGAGAACAAAATGCTGTCTTTACTTGGGGAAAAAAAAATGCCTTGACCCCTAAAAATGGATGTCACCAATATTTTTTCAGCCCTTGGAAGGCCTGTCAAGCTATAAACTCCCTTTGATTTGCAGAGTAACAAGTAACAGGGTTGTTAAGTAGGGGTTAAAAAGAAAGTTGGTGAAACCCACCCCAAGTACTTACGTCTTTACGTTTCAGGTTTAAAGAATTGTTTTTCTGACATGGAAAGATTAGATTAATTCCTGGAAGTAACTAGTACTTACCTACCTAGATTGGTACCTACTACCTACCAATGCATTAATGTGATGCACCTACTTACAGACCTATTTATATCCTATATATTGAACTAAAAATAAAAAGTAGTTTTTATCTCCTTGTTTTGTTATTCTCTCAGGATTCTCAATTTGTTTAGGTACTTAAGTGCCGAATGAAATCTGTTGCATCAGTGATATTGATGTTTGTTAGCTCTTGGAAGTAAATTCTTTCAAAAATGAATATCCAAGTATTTAGTTCCGTAATTTCAAATTGAGGAGGATCCCCTGAATATAAATTTTCTCATCAAGGTTTCCGGTTTCAGCTACATAAGTAAACGCTTCGAACTATTCACGTTCGCGCACCTCCCAGCACGCTTGCTACCTATTTACCTACTTATCTTTCTCGGGCCCTTATACACAAATCAGAATCAAGGTCTGACCCATCTGACAAAATGAATAGGAACACAAAGCATCACAGTTTAAAGTAGGTACCTAACGGTAACTATGTACAATGTACATACATACTACATTAAATTTATGATCGTAAAAATCGTTTAAGGCTTAGAGTTTGAAGGTCAGAATACCTATACATAATAATTATTCAAGAGTTACCTACCAGGAAAATTCTACAGAAAGTCCCCACTTCTAGTCATTCGTACTCGCATGCTTAGTCCTAGAACAATCATACCTAGTTCTACAGAACAATCATACCTAGTTCTACAGAACAATGTCATACCTAATTCTATAGAACAATTAGAATTTAGAATCACATGACATCGTGACAACCTAGGGAGCGTGACTAGTATTAACAATTCCCTGGAATTTTGCATCATCTTGGGGGTTACCCCCGTCATTTTTCTTTAATACAATAAAATGATCGAAGCATATAACCATCTTAACTAACACTGGCCTCAAACCATCAAATAGGGTTTACCCCCGGGTTCAAAGTTAAAATACAATAATATGATCGAGCCAATAGGGCTTACACACTCGCGTGAGCATGGGTAAAACCCCAACGATTTGAAATCAGTAGGTATGTAATTACAAATCGCCAGTTTAGATAATTGTCCGTGTCGGTAGACTAGAATTTTATACTTTAGTCTCTGATGTACAGTACAGAGTGCCCACCAAACTAATTTCAAATCAGTAGGTATGTAATTAAGAATCGCCAGTTTAGATAATTGTCCGTGTCGGTAGACTAGAATTTTATACTTTAGTCTCTGATGTACAGTACAGAGTGCCCACCAAACTCGAGCTTGCTTATACCTACTTCCAGCATAGGACTGAAAAGTCCTTTTACTATCGCAGTCTTAGGTAACTTAGACAGTGCTATGTATAACTTATAATAAATATTTTTGTCAATCGAGGTACAATGGGATGTTTTTTTTTATTTATTTATTTATTATTATTATTTTTTTTTAATGGGATGAGAAATTTCCCCTATATTCCACAAGACGAGACAG
>NW_007387278.1:0-2137 GCF_000475195.1 Diaphorina citri
ATAGAAATGGATGTAAACCGAACACAACGCAAGATTGCTTTTAATTATGATATTAGAGCATTATAGACGCAGCACATAGCACATACTAGAACTAGACTTGATAAATAGTAGGCAATTTATATGACTGTAATAGTCATTTCCAGTGGATAGACACACGTAGTAATAGCTCATCAGAACTGAAAAATAGACAGAAAGTTGGTCTAGTGAAATCAGATAAAGGATTAAGACTTAAAAGACACTTAACTGGAAGTAACTCGAGAAATATGAAAGCAAAGCACTTGAATATGACGAAACGGGTACTTGTAGCAGATAGCTAATGAACTTAAGACGGAGATTGAATATGTTACATTTTATTTTTATACAAAACAGGTAAGTAAGTATACAATAAAACATCTCCTATACCATTGGAATAACGAAAAATTAAATTTAGTTTTGTAGTGTGTAGCGGATTAGTATATTTGGGAATATAAGGAACCACACCTGTCCTGCAGCTTAGCTCTGGTAGAAACCAAGCCATTGGTACAACTAGTAACACTTCTATACCAGGCGAACAAACCGCAGATACCGCGAACAAACCGCGGATACCGCGAAAAAACCGCGAATACCGTGAACAAACCGCGAATACCGCGAACAATCCGCGAATACCGCGAACAACCGTAGATACCGCGAGCCAACCGCGAATACCGCGAACAAACCACTGATACCGAGAACAAATCGTGGATACAGCGAACAATCCGCGAATACCGCGAACAACCGTAGATACCTAGAACTAGACTTGATAAATAGTAGGCAATTTATATGACTGTAATAGTCATTTCCAGTGGATAGACACACGTAGTAATAACTGATACCGAGAACAAATCGTGGATACAGCGAACAATCCGCGAATACCGCGAACAACCGTAGATACCGCGAGCCAACCGCGAATAGGTGACTTATCACAGAAGAATCTATGAGGACCTTCCACTTATGAAAATGAAGGGGAAATGAGTAAATTAAGTCCAAACTTCAAACCTATGGTCAAAATGTAGGAGAATCCTTTAGAACTAGACTTGATAAATAGTAGGCAATTTATATGACTGTAATAGTCATTTCCAGTGGATAGACACACGTAGTAATAGCTCATCAGAACTGAAAAATAGGCAGAAAGTTGGTCTAGTGAAATCAGATAAAGAATTAAGACTTAAAAGACACTTAACTGGAAGTAACTCGAGAAATATGAAAGCAAAGCAGTTGAATATGACGAAAGACGAAACGGGTACTTGTAGCAGATATGTAGCTAATGAACTTAAGACGGAGATTGAATATGTTACATTTTATTTTTATACAAAACAGGTAAGTAAGTATACAATAAACCATCTCCTTAAAAAAAGTCGTTATCCCATTCAAGAGCGATTTTGGTCAAAGTCAAGGTAAAACATTCGTCAAAAAATTAAGACACCACACAAGAGCTTACACAAACATCAACAAGGAATTATTCGCGATGACAAATCCATTATCCCAAACAACAAGGGTGACAGCGATAACGGTTTGTTCGCGGTATCCGCGGTTTGTTCGCGATATTCGCGGTTATGGGTTCAATCTCAGGCAAACGCAGATTTTTTTCAGCTCTTTTTTACCGCAAATAATTGATGTTTTAGATTTTCTTGTGAGAGTTTAACAGTTTCTTTTCTTTTTATGCCCCCATTTTTTGGATTTTCATGACAAAGAATAGATTCTCACATGATTTGAGAAGTAAATATTCTGAAATTATGTATGGAACAATAATCGGGGCAAAAAACTCTTGAATTTGATGGCACGCAGATCTCCTTGCGGCAAACGAGAAGGCAATTTACGTCTCAAATTACTGGGGAAGAAAGATTTGATGAGAAAGAAGAGGACACGGAAAGTAAAGTAAGTAAGATGGCACATTCGTTTTCTTTTGACAAAATTTTTGATGGCAAATTCGAGGAAATCAGGCTGTATCTCGCAAATTATTGGTGTAAAAAAAAGTGGATAAACTTTCGAAATTTTTTGATATTGGCTTGTTACAAGCGCATATTTACGTGAACAAACCGCAAATAGGTGACTTATCACAGAAGAATCGATGAGGACCTTCCACTTATGAAAATGAAGGGGAAATGAGTAAATTAAGTCC
>NW_007387279.1:0-2136 GCF_000475195.1 Diaphorina citri
TTAGTATTTTGAGCAATCAAATTATCCCCCTCTCCTCCATTCTTACGAGTTTTATCCCCCTCTCCTCCATTCTTACTAGGTTTATCCCCCTCTCCTCCATTCTTACTAGGTTTATCCCCCTCTCCTCCATTCTTACTAGTTTTATCCCCCTCCCTCCGTTCCTTCCTGAGTCCCTTTTCCGCATTTCTCCTAGATTTTAATTCCTATTTTACCTTCTCATCCTTTTCCTTTTCAAGTCCCTCTTCTTTTTCTTTCGAAGTCCTTTTCTACCAGTACCTATCCTTGTCTGTATCTTCCTTTTTACTTGGCTCCTAGATTTTAATTCCTACATTACCTCTTTCTATATTTCTCCTCCTTCCCTCTTAGTGCGCAGCTTCGCCCCACCCAGAAAATTTAATTTCCCAGTGCCCCGTATATTTTTTCCCTACTTTTTCCCCCTTTCGCCCCCCTAACCGTTCATTCCGTCTTGTGAAATACACGCCTTTGTGCGTCCGAAATGCTGAGTAGAAAAGGGATTTTGTCAGACGGTACCAAAAAGACATTGAGTAGTTCAGTGAACTATAGAATTTCCTTTGGAGAGGAGCCCGTGTGGAACTTCCAAAGGCCTATTTGGTTCCAAAATGTGAAAGACAATTTCATTTAGGTGTATTTAGACATTTTAATTTATTTTTCTCAAAATGTGAACAAAATATTGAGCAAACCTTTCAGGTTAGTTACGTTGTACGAAAAAGCAAATGGGTAGAATCTAAATATCTAATTAAATACTAGAAATATTCGAATAAAAATAGGAAGGTAAAAAAATTAAATATTGAAACTTGCTTCGTTCATTCAAAAAATATTATAGGACACGGGCTTCTGAACACTAAAGGATCATACGAGGATCTGAACACTCGTATATTTCAATTTTCATCAAAATCGGAAACAAAAAGTTTGCCGGGCATATCTGGGTTAAGCAAGACTGTGTGTAAACCCGGAAACCTTACAATGAAATGAAAACGAAATTGAAACTCCATTCAATGAAATGAGTGGAGGTTATGATGAAATGGAGATGCTGATGAAGGAGAGGGGAATATGGACGAGTGGAGGGGAAAGTGGAGGTGTTCTGTTCCATATTGCCACGTCCATCATCTCCAAAGGTTGATAATAACTCACACACAGACCTCGTGAGTCGTAAAACGGAAACAATGTGACCTTTATTTCTATTGACGCTGGCGGCTTTTGATTTTCTTTGAGGTTTGAGCGGTCATATAATGGGATTTTGAAAGACTTTTGGGATATTTTAGTGTGAAACGTAGGTAGGTACCTATGTATTTGTTCTTTTCTGGGCATAATTCTATTAGAACTAATAAGAACCAATGCAAGCAATATTTCCAAACTTTTTTTCTGCTTGTAGTTAATATTGAGAAGTGAGTGAGGCGTCTCCACTATTAGGTATTTGGTTCTAGTGGATGTGACAGGTTCACCGGAATCAAGAAATTATTCGTTTCAAATTGGTTGATTTTAGTTCCTAAGCCAGCCTAGTTAGCTTGGAGTTTAGCACGTCTGCCTTTTGAGAACTAGGTCGTGGGATCGATTCCCCCCTGGGGCGGATTTCATTCTTGGAACGGCTGCTTTTCTTCTATCCTGTCTTCCCTCTCTCTTTGCTTTCGAGACGATAATACCTCCGTTGTTACAATTGGTTCCCATTCTTTTAAAAGCTTCTGGTACATATTCTGCCGCCTTCCTGCCTACCACACACATCTTGACACTATTTTTCCGAAATAAAAACAGCACCAAGCAATAAAAACATGAGAAAATAATAATTTTTATAATTTCCTCTCATTTCGAACATAATAAAGAAAGATGAAAAATAATAAACACTCCAAAACATATAGGAGTGAGAGTGAGAGAGTGAAGGATTTCTTATGTCTGGATGTCAGGGTACATGAAAGTAATGTAGCTAAGTAGATATACATATACAAGAGCACTCCTGGATCTCCTTGAAATTCAGAAAGGATTCAAATTTATAGTATCTGCAGTTAGACTATGGAATTCTATTCATATGGACACAAGAGATTTAAATAAGGATCAGGAAAAAGTAAGAATATAGGACACTATCTGATTACTTTAAACTTCAAATGTTGGGGGGGGGGGGGG
>NW_007387280.1:0-2136 GCF_000475195.1 Diaphorina citri
TGATATGAAATACAGTACCAATAAACAACTTGGCCATCACCAGAAGAATTATAACCTCTTGGTGAGGTCAGGATGGTGCGCCAGTGCAGGAGATAAAAAAACCATCCATCCATGTTCCATATTTCAACGGGTTACTTTCTGGTGTTCACGTGTTGACCCAGCACCTAGATGGGAAGTAATCTCTTCTCGCCCATCTGATGAGAGGCATACTACGGGATGGGCATGCTACGACACAGACCACATGCGTTTAATGTAGCAGTTGTTTCACTGCAGAGTTGCAGACGCACTACCAACTAAGCTAACTAGGCTGGTAACAAGAAGTTCATCAGATGAATAAAGTGTTTACTCGAAAGAGGCTTTTTAGTCCGATCGGTAACTTAACGGGTTAAGTTAAGTAACTTAACGGGTTAAGTTAAGTAACTTAACGGGTTAAGTTAAGTAACTTAACCCTCCCATTTAGGTATTAGTTTCAGAAGGTAACCCAATAAACTTAGGGTTTCATAAAATAAAATTGATTAGGGTTATAAGGGTTATAAAAAAAAAAAAGAAACCAATTTGGTTAGGGTCTCAGGAACTCGTTCCCCACCACAGCAGCAGCTAACTTTTTTTTTTTAAGGAATCTAGAGGTTTAACGTCGCTGTAAAATACGTAGGTAGTAGGTACCTATTTTTACTCTCTATTTATTAGACTAATAAAGTTGGGCAGAAAATTCCATTAGAGCAGCTATGAACTTGACGATAATAAAGGTAAAACGACCTTAGTTTTCTTCTTTTTTTCCAAGAGGTTTGATAGAGGGAACTTTAACGGCTATGGTCTTATCGTCCCGAAATTGAAGAGAGAAAGATAGGATAGGAGAAAGGAGAAAGCCAGCCGTTCCGAGAACGAACATTATCTGTTTAGGATAAAGTGCGCCCCGGGCGGGAATCGAATCCGCGACCTAGCGCTTAGAAAGGCAGGCAACAATTAAATGACCTTGGACCTTGTCTGGCTGGGGGCCTTTAACAGGGAGTATACCAGCCAGAATTTCCCTTGCTAAAGAAAAAGCAAAGGTTGAGTGCGAAGGGCATCCACTCGTAAAATTTGTAGCCAAAACCAAATGTCAGCCCAAAGCAATCACCCTAGTTAGGGCTGATTGAGAGGCTGACGAAAAACGCCGACCCCGTCTGTACACGGGAAAAAGCGAATTAAACAGAAAAGTCGATGGTAAAGGTTGCTCCCTACAAACTAAAACTTGACAGGTTCTTTTCAAGAAGTGCTTGAAGACTTTTTTTAAAAATCTTCCTCTTTCTCATTTCAGACACCCCATCTACTCATCATCGCTACAAAACATCGCACAAAGCTCCACCATAGTTTTGAGTTTGATCGCGCTCAAATTTCTCTTCTAAAAGCTGCTTCAACTAGAGAACGCTCTCCATAATCCGATCGGTAACTTAACGGGTTAAGTGACTTAACCCTCCCATTTAGGTATTAGTTTCAGAAGGTAACCTAATATACTTGGGGTTTCATAAAATAAAATTGATTAGGGTTATTATGGTTTCAGTGACCCAAGAAACCAATTTGGTTAGGGTCTCAGGAACTCAGACTTGGGGGGTTGTCACCATTTGTTCAATAAAGGGAACTAACTCTCTTTAGGTAGCTAATGATCTCTAGATATTCTTCAATGTAATCTGATACTCTTAATAAATTTAACTTACTATTTAGGAGTTGGTGAGCTACAGACGAGTATTTCGAGCAACCCTCCTTATTCTAAATACAGTGTGTTCGAAAAGTCCTGGAGCCGAATTTTTCCTTTGTAGCAACGACTGAAGCTGTGAAGATGAGAAGCTAAAATCCGGGATAGATTCTCATCTTTTGAAATCTCATTTTTTGCCATTGTTGCTAAATTTTGGTCGTAGTCAGGGTCTGCCCCGTGGGGACCAATTATAAAATCTCTAATTAAAAAAAAAAAACTACCTAATAATAATAAAACTCCAATTTGGGGTTTCAAAAGATAAAACACTACTCCAAACTTCAGCGCCTCATCTTTACCTGTTGAAAAAAAAGGGTTCCAGAGGACATCGGAGGACTTTTGGAACACTCTGTATAGTTTCTAGACCCCTTTTTTTGAAGCTCCTTCTAAAAAAAAAAAAAAAAATA
>NW_007387281.1:0-2136 GCF_000475195.1 Diaphorina citri
GTATTTGCATTTTTATGCGAGTGAATGTTTATTGCAGGAGAGTCTGATATGAGAATAAGAAGTTGAATGGGCCGTTCTGAGATTACTGGGTGGCGTAGGCCTAGGGGAAATTTTATTTTTGATGTATTTCCTCTATTGTTGATATTGATATTTCCTTATTGCTGTTGACCCCGCTGGGAACTCTTTTGCAGTTGGATTTGATATCAACGTTGTTTCGTGCATCTGCTTTGGCTGCAGCAGGATTCTCTTTCCAACTACCCATAGTATCCATTCAGGTGATTCAGGCCACCAGGCCACGCAACTAAACATAGGTATGTAGGTATAGATAGGTACCTACATTATGTTTTTTTGGGAGATAAAGAGGGGAGACATTTAACTGAAAAATAGGGGAGACATTTATCTGAA
The DNA here is from genome assembly GCF_000475195.1 of Diaphorina citri. Lineage (NCBI taxonomy): Eukaryota > Metazoa > Arthropoda > Insecta > Hemiptera > Psyllidae > Diaphorina > Diaphorina citri. The sequence continues at coordinate 406 of NW_007387281.1, forward strand.
AAAGAGAGGGGATACATTTATCTGAAGGGGAGACATTTATCTGAAAAAGAGTGGGGGGGGCATTTAACTGAAAGGAACCCAAAGCACAATACAATTCAAAGGTTACTCGTATACACATCAGCCGGAACGGTCATGCCAATAATAATAAAAAGAGATTGTATGGCCCGAAAATAACGCGCTCTTTATCTCTTTTTCTCCCTCCTTCCCGACCATTTCCCCCCTTCTCCAGTCTTTTATCTCCCTCTCTTCCCGTCCTTTCTCCCTTTCCCTTTGTCCCTCCCTCTTTCTCTTCATCTTCCCCGCCGCCTTCTCCAGCCTTTTATCTCCCTCTCTACCTGTCCTTTCTCCCTTTGTCCATTTTGCTCCCTCCCTCTTTCTCTCCCTCTGAAAAGTCATAAACTGTCAAAGCAGATCAAGACTGGTGTGGGGAAGGGGCCCCTCCTTCCTCCCCCCTCCGCCCCCCGGGGGCAATTTTCTACCATTTGAATAGAATGTATTCCGAGCGTATGGGTGGACGACAATAAAAAAAGAAATAGAATTAAAGTATCGCTCTCTCTCTCTCCTTTCTTTTGCCATAATGTTGCTATTCCTTATCCTCTTTCAAATGTATTTCTCCCTCCCTTTCTCCCTATATCTCTCGTTTTGGAAGCGGAGGAGGAGAGAAGAAGAAGGGTGAGGTGGAAAAGAAGGGAAAGAAAGAAGAAGATCAGGTCTAGTAGCTTAAGGAGGAGGAAGAAAAAAGAAAAAGAAGAAGAGAAGGAGGCGGTGGAGGAGGAAGAAGAAGATGATGAGGGAGGGGTAAGAGAAGAGAAGGAGGAGGAGGAGGATAAGAAGGAGGTCGATATGTCCTCTGATACTTTTTTTATTATTTTTCTTTCAAAATACCAGTCGTAAAAGAAGAGTCGAAAATAAAACGGTGGATTGTCCTCTATTTTCTTTTGGAGGGAGATTTTTTTATATATTTTTCTATTATCGCAATGACTTAATGGTCTGAATGCCCTAGTCTTTTGAGAAAACGGGTGAAACAGTTTTAAAATACGAAGTAGCTACTTTATGTCGATACGTAGATAGACAGTTTCTAGGGCCAAAACGATACATGTAGGTACATACTACCTATGAGAGATCACACTAGGTGTAGTTTTCTGTGTTTTATCTTCATCATATTTTTCTTCTTCTTCTTCTCCTCCTCCTCCACCTCTTTCTTCTCCTTCTTTGTCTTCTTTCGGTCCAACGAGGTAGACAGGTGGGCGTTTGTCACAATGCTACGTAGGGTGTTAGACTGATCTTTTCTTCAGGCTAGACAATATTGGTTTCGGTGCAAATACTCGTACCTCTTTCACTATTTTTTATAATTTCCACCACCTCTATTTTCTCTCTCATTTGTTTATTTGTTTGTTTTTCTCTTTCTGTCCATGTTACCCTATTTCTCTCTCTTTCTCTCTCCTCTCTCTCTCTCTCTCTCTCTCATGTCTCTTCTCTCTCTCTCTCTCCTCTCTCTCCCTCCTCTCTCTCTCCTCTCTCTCTCTCCTGTCTCTTCTCTCTCTTCTCTCTCTCTCTCTCTCTCTCTCTACACTACCTATAGCTACCTAGGTCCATTTTTTTTTCTCATTTGGACTCTCCATTATTTGCTTTGACCATTACAAACACTATACAAACATGTAATTTTCTCTTTTTCTCTTACTTCCTTTTATTAATTATCTTTATCTATCCTCCCACTCCCTCCATCTCTCT
>NW_007387282.1:0-2135 GCF_000475195.1 Diaphorina citri
CTCAGAATTTTCCATGAAATTCAAATTATCTGAACGTTTTATCGTCCATCTTATGGATAAAGTTCAAGCTACCTACTAGGTACCTAGGCTGTATACACAGATAACCTTTTGACCCAGAATAAACTTGTAAATAGAAATTGTGTAGCCAGCCTAGTTAGCTTAGTTGGTAGTGCGTCTGCCTTGTAAGCGCTAGGCCGCGGGTTCGATTCCCGCCCGGGGCGGGTTTTATCCTGATGGGATAATGTTCGTTCTCGGAACGGCTGGCTTTCTCCTATCCTGTCTTCCTTCTCTCTTCGATTTCTCTAGCAGTCACAGTTCCCTCTGTCAAACCTCTTTAAAAAAAAACTTGATATTTGCATTCGCTTAAAAAAGTACAGTTACGGAGGCTGGCTTTCTCCTATCCTGTCTTCCTTCTCTCTTCGATTTCGGGACGATAAGACCATAGCAGTTACAGTTCCCATCGTAGGCTTTCTCCTATCCTGTCTTCCTTCTCTCTTCGATTTCGGGACGATAACTAGCAGTTACAGTTCCCTCTGCTTTCTTCCACCTGGCTTCCTTCTCTCTTCGATTTCGGGACGATAAGACCATAGCAGTTACAGTTCCCTCTGTCAAACCTCTTTAAAATGGTTCGATTCCCGCCCGGGGCGGATTTTATCCTGATGGGATAATGTTCGTTCTCGGAACGGCTGGCTTTCTCCTATCCCTCTCTTCCTTCTCTCTTCGATTTCGGGACGATAAGACCATAGCAGTTACAGTTCCCTCTGTTAAACCTCTTTAAAAAAATTCCTTCTCTCTTGATTTTGGGACGATAAGACCATAGCAGTTACAGTTCCCTCTGTCAAACCTCTTAACAAAAAAATACATGTGTTTTTTTTTTTTATCCTGATGGGATAATGTTCGTTCTCGGAACGGCTGGCTTTCTCCTATCCTGTCTTCCTTCTCTCTTCGATTTCTCTAGCAGTCACAGTTCCCTCTGTCAAACCTCTTTAAAAAAAAACTTGATATTTGCATTCGCTTAAAAAAGTACAGTTAAAGTTACAGTTCCCTCTGTCAAACCTCTTGGAAAAAAAAAAAGAAATTGTGTGATTGGGGTAGAAATAGGATGAATAAATAATACATACAGGGTGTTCAACCTAAAAGTACCCCATAGGAAATTAACCCCGACCCAGAATAAACTTGTAAATAGAAATTGTGTGATTGGGGTAGAAATAGGATGAATAAATAATACATACAGGGTGTTCAACCTAAAAGTACCCCATAGGAAATTAACCCGTAAAATCAGTTTGTTGCCCCTTAAAAGTCCTCAGTGTACTTTCGGGTTCTACTAAGCATTCTTTCTTGTGTTAATTTTGACGAGGAATCGATTGGTTCCACTCAAGATTATCCGAGTTACAATTAAGGAGTTACGGGTTCGAGACTCAGCGAATTCAAGAAATATCCCTTCACACAGGGGAGTAAGTCCAATAGTATTAGAAGTTGCACCATTCGATTCGGCGTTAAAAATCACATAGGATTGTCTATTCACACAATTTAAAAATTTTACTCCCTAGTGGCCATAGTTTTGGAACCGCTCTAGAACATAAGGGGCTGAAAGCCCAAATTTTACGGTCTATTACAGCGCAGTCGACATTTTGACACTAAATTTAATGTTGGGGTTTAAGCCCCTTATTTTCTGAAGCGGTTCCGAAACACTGGCCACTTCACAATTTTTTTTCCCACAGTTTCGGAACCACTTCAGAACATATGGGGCGTAAAGCCCAGATTTTACGGTCTATTTCAGATTGTGACACTAAATTTTGGGGTTTAAGCCCCATATGTTCTGAAGTGGTTCCGAATTTCTAAATAACAGGCGTTGCTTTAGATTCAGCGATTCGACTTTTTGAGCACTGGTTAACTCGTTTTAATGTAGGTAACAGGACTATTGACAAATAAGCATGTGAATAGTCAATCCTATGTGATTTTTAACGCCGAACCGAATGGTGCAACTTCTAACACTATTGGAGTTACAGTTGAAAAGTTACGGGTTCGATATGGGGCACTTTTAGGTTGAACACCCGGTTTACCACTTACTCAAGGCAAAAAGAAAGACTTGAAAAATAGTTCCGAGATTATAAATGAAATTTTACAAATGTGAA
>NW_007387283.1:0-2135 GCF_000475195.1 Diaphorina citri
TTATGTGGGTATGCAAGTTTTTTGCCCGTCTGATCTTCTTCTAATCGAGAGTGTTGCTATTATAACTGATCGTCGAGTAGGTACTTATTAGCTTTTTATAGCACACTGCCCTCAGGCGAATCTCCATAATTCACATGAAGAAGACCTTAGCCCAGTATTGTCGCCAAAAAAACTTGTCCTCTCTGGTACTCCTGGGAAGATTTGCGGACTAGTTTTTGATGAAATTTAGAGGTCACTAAGATGATGTCATTATTGCAGCTTGATTACCTCACCGGTTAAATGCACCAATGATTCACTGAAGTTAAGCAACGCTTCGCTTGGTTGGTATTCGGATGGGTGTTCATCTGGGCAATCGCTTGCTGCTGGCTTTTTTAGTCCCACTCAGGTTGGGTGAGATTAATGTGAGGAGTCGGCTAGCCTTCACCGCTTGGGAGTCGGGTAGATTGTCTTCGAACAGAGGGTGAAACCAATGTCACTAAAAGCATTAACAAATTGGCCAGTAAAATAGCCTTAGCCAGCCTAGTTAGCTTAGTTGGTAGTGCGTCTGCCTTGTAAGCGCTAGGCCGCGGGTTCGATTCCTGCCCGGGGCGGCTGGGATAATGTTCGTTCTCGGAACAACTGGCTTTCTCCTATCCTGTCTTCCTTCTCTCTTCGATTTCGGGACGATAAGACCATAGCAGTACTGTTTTTCTTATACCAGCTCCATCTTCTTCTCTTCCTCCTAGTCCTCCTTATTCGTTCATCGCCTGCTCCTTCTTCTTCTTCTTCTTCTTCTTCTTCTTCTTCTTCTTCTTCTTCTTCTTCTTCTTCTTCTTCTTCTTTTCTTCCTCCTCTTTCTCTTCATCCTTAGTCTTACTTTGATCTTTTTCCGTCTACCTTTTCGCTCGTTGAATATTTCCATAGGAAAAGCTGGCGCAAGTAAGCCTTTTTACCGAGGAAATATGCTAAGAAAGCCCATTTTAGAATGAACTTTTTATGAAGAAATGGTGGGATTTAGGGTGAAATCTTACCTATTTCAATAAAATATACTATATTGGAAAATAGGGCAGGCTCAGGCGGCTTTTGATATCACACAATCATAAAAAGATAAATCACGCTAGGATAGTCCCGAAAAAGTATCCCTAAAATCCTTAGGACAGAAAAAAATATTTATGTTGGAAGAACAAACTTCTGACCTCCCATAATTTATTTAGGTATCCACATTATTTATTTGGATAATAGGTATTCACAGTTTGAATCCCCTGTTTAGCGGATTTATTAGGCACTTCTCATAGGTAAATCCTTTTCCCCCCCAAAAACCGTCTGATCTAGAGAGAGTATCTATGTATCTTGTATGTTTATTTTTGACGTTCGCAAAACGACCGTCCTGTATGAAGCACCTATATCACCCACAAAATATCTTTCTGGTCAAGTTCACCAGATTACAAACCAGATTGCATAACGCGAGATGTTCTGGTCCACCATATTTTTATAGGTATTGAAATATAGCTCATCAAATTCTAGTCGAATTATTCTACCCATTGGCCCTGACATTTATCACGTAACCAAATGATATTATAGTAACACCACGTAACCAAATGATATTATGGTAACAACTCCGGATACAAAAAATCGGGTTTGGTGATTAGTGAATCTTTTTTGCTCGAAATGCCATAAAAAATGAATTGACATTGAATGTAACAACTCCGGATACAAAAAAATCGGGTTTGGTGATTAGTGAATCTTTTTTGCTCGAAATGCCATAAAAAATGAATTGACATTGAATATGGGTTGTTTTTTTTTACTTATTCAAGCCTTAATGAGAATATTTTTAGTTGCTCGCCTCTTCTCTTATCTCTCAAAGTTTGTTTAAGATCATCTTCTTCCACTTGGTAAAACTTGTTGACATTTCGAATAATGATGAAGGGCAAACAAACAATTTGACTAACTTTGTGGATGGGTGAAAATTAGTTTAAGTCAAGTTTACATGAGTTTGCGTGGTAGGAAAACATTGCTCTTCTTTCTTTTGAATAATCATTCTGCCAGCATAAAACGAGGTACACATACCTAGGTCTTCTATAGAATGTTTCAATAGAATACCTAGATTTATTTTGTCTCGATATCAACACACCCGCTCCCGTCTCATGTTTAACACG
>NW_007387284.1:0-2135 GCF_000475195.1 Diaphorina citri
GATTTTTTTTCGTAAAAATTTTTTTTTTTTTTTTTTTTTTTTTTTTGTCAAAGGTGTCAAATTCTTTTGTTGTAGATTTTGAGATGTTTCAGGAGGCAAAGTAGGTAGCACCTAGGTACGAAATATTTTTAATTTCGCCCCTCCCCCCTAAAATTTGGGATTTCTCAAAAATATTTCACATCATAAAGAAAGAATGTAGGATGTAGGCAATACCTATCTACCTTTGTAAAAATAAGGAAGGTAAAAATATTTTACCTTTCATAACAATGAAATGTATGAGTGTGGGTGTCGGTAGATATTTTTATGATAAACCCTTCAACTGCTATTTAGGTTTCTGGTTAACTTCTTCTTTCCCTCCTTTCTGTACGTACATACCTACCTATACATGTACTCTGTTCTATTCTATTCTTATATCAAGTAGGGTACACAGTATGAAATCAATGAAAAGCAGGAAAAAATCTCAACAATTTGTTTGAAATCCTTGATAGAGCGGAAAAAGAAAATGATGTACGAACAAAAATAGAAACATATAAAATTCTCCACTTTTGTTTGTGTGAGCAATAACGTTAGTTTCTGAATGTACCTGCTTTTCCAGGAGACGTTGTAGGAAAAATTTGTGGAATCAGGGGACCCGAAAACGGATATTTCCACCCAAAATTTTAGACATTTTTAATTAGTCCACTTCGTAAAGTGTCCAAAATTTCGGAGATTTTATGCCGGGCTATCAGGACTACAACGTCTACAACCACAATCTTAGTTTAACGTATTTATTTTAATTGATTTTCTAATATACCGCATATCTCAATTTTTTTGTCCGACACAGGTGTTCAAAACCATCCTCCTTAACTTCTCCCCCCGTGACTCGGACCCTCCCGCCTCCCCCACCCTAACATCAGCGACGTCAGACGCAATCGACGTCCCCCAGCTACTTGCAGCCCACGAACAACGTCGCCTAGCCACCTTCGAGACAGACCTGTCCTTCTCCTCCACCTCTTCTTCTTCCTCTTCTGTGTCTTCGCATTCTTCTTTCTCCTCCCTGGACAGTGTGGGACTGGGGGTTGAATCCGACCATCTCACCTGCGACTGGACCCACTGCAAGGTTAGTTTTGTCTGTTTATTTCAGATATTAATTAATTTTCACAAAGTTATATGACCTTCTTACTATTCAATTATACCTCAGCAGTTGCTGAATTGGGGTCTTGGCCTTGAGCTTTGGCATATATTTCAAATGGGAAGAACTTAAAAATACTTCATGTAGGTATAATGGTTATATTTATAGGTAGAATTACTCTTTGTACCTATGTTTTTCTAAACTTATAAGTATGTATTGTATTGTGCCTTTAAATGACCACCAAATAAAGGTTTATTTATTTACTATTCAATGACCTTGATATAGCTACTCAAAGTACCCTTCCAGCAGCGTTACGTATACGTAACAGCAGGTGTCTATGGGTTAATTATTTGGAGTTTCCAATGTCTTTTTAATGAACCATAGTAACAATAAAGATAGATGTTCCTCCGCCGTTTTCATTTCGTAGCACTGAAACTGCCAAATTGGACTTATTCCTTATCAGATGAGCAATTAGAGCACGAGAAATTTATTTGTTGAAATCTTCAAATAATATATATTTCGTTTCGACAAACAAGGGCAATTTTTTTATGTCCATTTGGGGGATCAACCTCGGGACTAACTGACCGAACAAAACTAGATTTGAGATTTCCATCGCTTGTTCTCAGGTGCCACACAAAGAGGCCGAGTGTCTGCTCAAGGTGGATCCGGCCCTGAAGAGGTCATGATGAGGACGAAAAAGAAGAAGAAATCATGATGATGAAGATGAAAAAGAAAGAGAGAGAGAGAGAGAGAGAGAAAAAAAGGAAGTGGGAGGATGGAGGAGAAGAAATGTAAAACCCCCTCGACAATTCACATCCATTACAAGGACGAGAAGCTAAGAGAGAGAGAGAGAGAAAGAAAGAGAGAGAGAGAGGGAGAGAGAGAGAGAGACTTAAGAAAACGTCATGGACCAACTTCTTGTTATTCCTTGATAAATAAATAAATACGTTGAAACAAAAGAGAAATGAAGAGAAAAAGAGACTGAAGAAATGAAAGAAAAGGAGGAGGAGGAGGGAGAGGAAGA
>NW_007387285.1:0-2135 GCF_000475195.1 Diaphorina citri
TACTCTTCTTCGTTTACCGATTAAACGATTTGCTGTGCGACTTCATTGCACATGTGCTTCTAAAAGCACTAAGCTGAGAAGATATTTATAGTAAAGATATACAAACTTACGTAAATAGGTATCGTATTTTTCCTGATAACAATAGCTTTACTTAAGTAAGGACTTATACCACTTTCAAAGAAGTTAAGCCCAGAATATTGTCCAAATAGGTAGGTAAGCACATACATTGCTATGAAAAACTTTTCCCCTCTCCCTCTCGCTCACACCTCTCCTCTCAGAAAAGTAGAAAAATCGACTCCATTGAAAAGTATGAGCTCTGAATAAACTTTTTCCCCCTTCCACATTTATCAGTTTTTCAATACACAGATATTCCGTATAAAAATTAAAGCGAAATTAAAACACTGAAGGAAGATTTAATTTTTTAGCGAATTAAATTTTGAAAGACGAAAATCTGTTGAAGTTCAACAGATTGATATGTTAGGTAAATATTATAAAAGATTTACACTAAGTAGTGAAATAAACACAGGATTGAAGAAACTGAACAAAAATGAAAATTCACTTGAAATTTGGGAGAAAAAAAAACACGAAACTAGAAACGAATGGAAAAAGTTTTAAAATGGAATGGTTCGTAAAAGTTTCCGCTGCATACTCGTATCTGAACGATAGCAAGTTCAAATCACGACTGCCGGTATTCAAGCATTCAGCATTCAGTATTCTCAGCTTTGAGAAATGGCGGCTGAGGTAATGATGGGGCTGACCTCTATCTTTTCTCGCTTGCTTCTTTGTGGACTGGTGGTGATTCCAAGAAGATACAAGCTCGACAAGAAGCCCTACAGAAACCTCTTTCTTATACAACAAATAATAGAAGTAATGTACAAATATTTAAGTAAAAAACCTCTCAGCAGTGCTTATTGCAGAAAGTTACTTCCTCAACTTTCTACGAAATGAAAAAAGTCTGAGTGACAAAGGGAATGGGAATGGGTACCTAGGTAGGTATCTGCATTGGTAGTGTACCTAAACTTCGTAGGTATCTTGTTTTGACTGAGAGATTCTTCTTGTACCCATATTTTCGCGTGCCAGAATGAGACTGAAAAGTGCTTTAATTAACCGGGGATTGCTGTTCCTACTTTTGGATTGTTTTTCAATTTTCACTACAAGCTCAGTAAACTGTAGACCTCTGAGAAGGCCCCTTCTCTTACAGGCTCCCAAAGTCCCAAACCTATGAAAAAGTGGCAATACGGGCATCGACTAAGCCGATCCGCTTTGGCATCTACCCAAGTAACCGCTACCCAGTGCCCGATTACTCGGATTAGTCTGAAGAGTATTAGCTGTGTTCCTACTTTTGGATTGTTTTTCAATTTTCACTACAAGCTCAGTAAACTGTATAGACCTCTGAGAAGGCCCCTTCCCCTTCTCTTACAGGCTCCCAAAGTCCCAAACCTATGAAAAAGTGGCAATACGGACATCGACTAAGCCGATCCGCTTTGGCATCTACCCAAGTAACCGCTACCCAGTGCCCGATTACTCGGATTAGTCTGAAGAGTATTAGCTAAATTTCTAAGGAAGAGTTTATTCTTGGGCAAATTTGAATAGAGCATGATGGCATCTAGGGCTAGATGCCCTCAGCAAATTGAATACATCCGCATTGATTCACTCAACAGTTTGGATAAGCAAGCCCTGTTCTAGGGAATCCGAGAGAATTTCTAGTTCTTACACGTCAAGTTGTTGTTTGAAAGTTGAACTTCTAGGGCAGAGTCCGTGACACCTCTAGAGATGCCCTGTAAGATAGTTATATAGTTAACCGTTTGATTACCATTTTGAGTTCTTTTGAGGCACTCCCCACACTGTATTTATTTCGAAAACCGGTAAAAGGTACGAAAAAGAGGCCAACGGACCAGTTCCTGGTAGCTTTTGATGGTGTCCTAGAAATCCTAGAATACAAAAAGTTGTCTGACCCGTCCAATTGCATGGAAAGTAGAAAGAAGTCAAGACTCCAGAGTCCTAGAGCAACATTTGTTCGATGAACATTCACTACTTTCCTAAGTAAAAAGAAAAGACTGCCAGCCTAGTTAGCTTAGTTGGTAGTGCGTCTGCCTTGTAAGCGCTAGGCCACGGGTTCGATTCCCGCCCGGGGC
>NW_007387286.1:0-2135 GCF_000475195.1 Diaphorina citri
AAATACTAACAACCATTAGAGTACTTGTAGGTAAATACTAACAACCATTAGAGTACTAGTAGGTAAATACTAACAACCCTTAGAGTACTAGTAGGTAAATACTAACAACCATTAGAGTACTAGTAGGTAAATACTAACAACCATTAGAGTACTTGTAGGTAAATACTAACAACCATTAGAGTACTAGTAGGTAAATACTAACAACCCTTAGAGTACTAGTAGGTAAATACTAATAACCATTAGAGTAATAGTAGGTAAATACTAACAACCATTAGATTAATAGTAGGTAATCTCCAGAGTGCCACGTCTCCACATGTCAGAGCATATATGAGATAATTAGAAATCCCCGCCAAGCCGTGAGCGAATTTTAACGAACGAGGTTTAATAGTTTGTCCTCATTTCCCCACAAGAGCTCTCCAAGGTATATTACTGACGGCAGAAAGCGCACTAACTGAGAAGAGAACAACGAGCTCTCAACTAGGTCATACGTTCTTTTTTTAACAACCATTATAAAGTAATTAAGAAAAAAAATGTAAGGAAATAATTCATTTGCGCCACGACCAGGGTGGTGGTGCACGAATTTCAACATGAAATTGTATTATTTACTGTATTATTTAATGTCCAAGTAGAGACATTACAATGACATGTGAGATAAGTGACGTGAGCCACATAATTAGGACAGGTTGTTTATGTTTATTCCACCATTCCACCTTCAGTGGTTTGGTTAAGCATTCTCGTGAGGATTTTATTCTAATTTACGAAATGTATCTCTATCTATTTTATTAGATTAGGCATTCTCGTGAGGATTTTATTCTAATTTACGAAATGTATCTCTATCTATTTTATTAGATTAGGATTTTCTTTTTAAAGATTATAAATTAAACCCTTTCATATTCATTGGATTATGAGGAATGGAACCACCCCGTATGTTCAATATTAAGAGAACCATCATCATTTGAATCACATTATTTTTGCTTACAACTTTTCGTATTAATTAATTTTAAATAATAATTAATGACTGAAGTATTTTTTTCCGAACTAAAAAAACTTTTCGTGACAACACGTCTGTATGTTCAATATTAAGAGAACCATCATCATTTGAATCACATTATTTTTGCTTCAACTTTTCGTATTAATTAATTTTAAATAATAATTAATGACTGAAGTATTTTTTTCCGAACTAAAAAAACTTTTCGTGACAACACGTCCCGGCGTTTTTCTGTTGCTCCTCCTCCTCCTCCGCCATACGACTTTTTTCTCAAATTAAAATTAAATTTATTTTCCTTAACGCTTTTCCAAGTGTTGGTCTAGCTAGGGGGAAAAACTATTCTTTTTTTTTTTCTTTAATTTAATTTACATTTTTCTCAAAAGAAAGAAATACTTAAATAAATTTGAAAGTAATTATGAATAGCTGCGACAAATTTTTCCCTCTTTCTGATGGTATAGGTACTTTGCATATCAAGCTTTAGATAAAAGTGCCTTTTTGTACTCACTTCACCCTACAAAAACATCAAACGCCCATTCATTGAATTTAATTCTATTTCTTGACGTTGCCGTAGGTAGGTATTTACCAAAATTCAACTCTCAAAATCTCAAAGTTAAACCCGATTTGTATGAATGCCTAGAAACTAAAATGTGTATGCAATATGCCACTCATGAAATATTTAGTAAGGTGTCACAGACATGTCTAGGATTTTCTGTCTCAACTGTCTCATGAGTTAGGTCTTTTGTCGTTGCTCAAATTTTCTAGGGATTGATAAAAGATAAAATACATGTCAGGCGCCACCTTGAAAAGAAAAGTTGATGTGAATGGCATAAAAAAAGTTTTTAAAAAAAAAACCGTCGGGTAGACATAGACAATATAGACATGTTTTTGTGTCACTGGCCAATACTTTTTTTATCCCTCTGTAGGCAAGGACATACCACTTAAACGAGTGAGAGAGAAAGAGGAAGAGAGGAAGGAATGAGAAAGAGAAACAGAGAGTGAGAGAAAGAGTCGAGAAAGAGAGAGTGAGAGAAAGAGAGAGAGGACAAAACGAGTAATAGAGAAAAGAAGGAGAGAAGAGAAACGAGATTTGAATTTAGAACACAAGGGCACAAGGCGGTTGCCTTCCTCCTCTCTCTCCCAGCTAATT
>NW_007387287.1:0-2134 GCF_000475195.1 Diaphorina citri
CTTCCTATTTGTTCTTGTTTGATAGTAGTTCTTGGTTATCTTTGCTTCTTTGCTATTCATGTGTTTATTTATGTCTGACATTTCTTATTGTATTATTGTTCCTTCTTCCTTCCTGACATTATGTAATGATCTGTGGAAGTCTTCTCATTCTTTCCTTCCTAATTTGTTATTTTGCAGTGGTTTTTGGTTCTCTTTGCTATTAATCTGTTCATTAATATCTGATATTCTTGTAAGACTGTTCCTCCTTTGTATTTGCGACCTCAAATCATTCATCTCTTGGGCTATTCTTTTCCACAATGGTATTTATGATATATTTAGAATAGTTTGGATCTTCACACACATCTCATGTTTGGTCCTCGTTTCCTCTTATTTAAACAAAAGAAACGATCCGACCAACACACAAAAAAAGGCACAAACAATTTTTCAACCGAAACGAAAAAGAATTTTTCATAGACCTCTTTTTTCTCCCATATTCGAAGTTAGGGTGGGTTGGGGGTAAAAAATTTCATTAAGACAAAATTATTCTAGCGGCGTGTAGGAAAAAGTTTTATCTTCACATGGGAGAGAATGTAGAGATGAAACGTTTCTACTACACACACAGCGATCTGCCGAGCGGCATACCAATTTGCCGGAATATGTTCGGGGTGGGAACTTTGGGGAGTCAGGGTGGGAACTGGAGGGGAGTCGGGGTCAGAACGGGAGGGGAGCTTCCAGGATAAATGGGAACATTCCAGCACATAGATGACGGGAATTATGCGTTGTCTAGTGGGTGGTCTGGAAAAAGTGTGAAAATTCCTGGAGTCTTAGAGGTTAGAAGACATCATAAGGTAGCAGTAATTTGCTGAAGAGAGAGGACATCATAGAGAATATTTTTTTCTTCTTTTTTTCGAGAGATTTGATAGAGGGAATTAGTGAACTGATGTAACTGCTAAGGTTTTATCGTCCTAAAATCGAAGAGAAAAGGAAGACAGGACAGGAGAAAGACAGCCGTTCCGAGAACAAACATTGTCCGTTCAGGATGAAATGCGCCCCGGAAGGGGATTGAATCGACGGCCTAGCGCTTACAAGGCAGACCCGCTACCAACCAAGCGAACTAGGCTCACAACTCACTACTTCGTACACACACAGCGATCTGCCGAGCGGCATACCAATTTGCCGGAATATGTTCGGGGTGGGAACTTTGGGGAGTCAGGGTGGGAACTGGAGGGGAGTCGGGGTCAGAACGGGAGGGGAGCTTCCAGGATAAATGGGAACATTCCAGCACATAGATGACGGGAATTATGCGTTGTCTAGTGGGTGATCTGGAAAAAAAGTGTGAAAATTCCTGGAGTCTTAGAGGCTAGAAGACATCATAAGGTAGCAGTAATTTGCTGCAGAGAGAGGACATCATAGAAGAAAGAAAAATAAAATTCCAGTAAGTCCTTGGGTCAACAAAACTGTAAGCGCTGAATAGAAGTTAGGGCTCAGTGATTAGGATTAGCTTTAGGGTGCACTCGGTCCTTGGTGACAAGACTCAACCGCTAGTAAAACAGGCTCCAGAAAGCCCCCTAATGTCTTGAAAATTTCATCAAATTTTAACTATCTGTTAGAGAATTATAATTATATTGAAATGAAAGAAACACAAATAATGGCAAAATTGTCTAGTTAAAAATTGGAACTTAATTTTGCCACCTTCTTCTTCTTCTTCTTCTTCTTCTTCTTCTTCTTCTTCTTCTTCTTCTTCTTCTTCTTCTTCTTCTTCTTCTTCTTGAGGTGCCGTCTCCGTTCCGGAGGTTGGCAAACATCATGGTTATTCTACACGTTATCCATAACGTATAGAAGTATTAGATTGAGGTGCCGTCTCCGTTCCGGAGGTTGGCAAACATCATGGTTATTCTACACGTTATCCATAACGTATAGAAGTATTAGACTTCTTCTCCTCCTCCTCCTCCTTCTTCTTCTTCTTCTTCTTTTTTTTTCTTCTCCCCCTCCTCCTTCTTCTTCTTTTTCTTCTCTTCCTCCTCCTTCTTCTTTTAATGAAGTCGTTCGTTTGACTAAGAAAGCAATGAGTTTAATGTCCTCCACAAATTCCTAGTAATTTTTATCATCCCTCCCTTGAATTCGTTAATTTTCTCCAGAATATCCTTCACTGAAA
>NW_007387288.1:0-2134 GCF_000475195.1 Diaphorina citri
GTTCGGAAGTTGCTCGTCCTACCTGTGGATGCCTAGGATTCCACCTGCCTGGAATCTTTGTAAATACGTTGTTTTTTTGTGTGTTTGTTTATTTTCTAACTGATCTAATCTTCAGTATTTTTTCCTATTATTGTTAATACTTTTTTTCCTGGTTATTATTGATGTTACTTACCTTTAATTTCCTTTCCATACAGTCCACTTTTACCTGTTCCTAATATTCATTTTGTTGTGATGGTTTGCTTTACTCTACCTATCCAGTTTGATGCTAAAGTTTTGTATGATGAGTACTGTGATCTTACAACATTTGTGATTATTGGGTGCATTTGTTTTGAATCGATAAGCTTTATTGGCTACCTACCCCACTTTCTGGAATTTGTTTCAAAATATTCATTTTGGTGGGGGGAAATGTTGGGTTCACGATTTTTGGTACCCCCTGTCCCCCCTAATTCCTAAATTCCTATCATACGTCTCGATCGAAACATCAAGTCAGTCTTAAACCAAGTGTCCATGAGTTCAGAGCTATCCCACAAGCTGTCACCAAAACGACCGCTCCAGCCTCGGTACCGAGTGATAAGTATCTCAACTACTCAACGAAAATCACGGTAAGAGACGACCCTCGACCCTGCTCCCTTTTCTAGCCCTACACATGACAATAACATCAATTAACATTGCAATTTAATATGTCCATAGTATTAGTACGATATTATATGGTTTGGATGTCTGAATGTTCGTTTGTTCCCTTGTGGTTTGTTCCGCTATAACTCGCGATTGCCTGGTCCGATTTTGATGAAATTTGGTACCCTAGTTTAGAGCGTCAAGGCACGTCGATCCCAGAGCGGGTCCACTTTTGGTCTGTCCCAAATTTCCCATCCAACAGATGAGTCATCATCGTAAATAGAAAATCTCTTTTTTTTTTTTATTTATTATTATTTTTTTGTGAGCGATTGATTACCTACAACCCGTGATCCATCTACCTTAATACCTACAACCCGTGATCCATCTACCTTAATACCTACAACCCGTGATCCATCTACCTTAATACCTTGGCAGACACTATAACATTTCCACCACTCCATGTCGTACATAGTAAACCATACATATGTTTGCAGGTACATAGATTTTATGTATGTACATAATACAAATAGAGAACTACATAGCAAAGGCCTTGAGAAAATCAGCATGTTGATTCTCAGACTGGGTACTAGGACAAGCAGTTCAATAAATCAATTGTCTCTGACATCAAGAAAAAGAAGAAGAAGAAGACGAAGAAGAAGGGAGAAGGAGAAGAAGAAGAAGAAAAAGAAGAAGAAGAAGAAGAAGAAGAAGAAGACGAAGAAGAAGAAGAAGAAGAAGAAGATGGAGGGGAGAGCAAATTCTGGTTTGCAGTCTCCTGTAAAATAGCTCTGAATGGGGGAGTTGCAATTGGGAAAATATTATTAATAAAAGGTCGATTCCTACGTAAAAAGATGTGAAAAATCCAAATCTGAGGTCAAAACTCCGTTTATGTATGTACATAATACAAATAGAGAAGTACATAGCAAAGGCCTTGAGAAAATCAGCATGTTGATTCTCAGACTGGTATACTAGGACAAGCAGCAAGCAGTTCAATAAATCAATTGTCTCTGACATCAAGAAAAAGAAGAAGAAGACGAAGAAGGAGGGAGAAGGAGAAGAAGACGAAGAAGGAGGGAGAAGGAGAAGAAAAAGAATTGAATTGAATAAGCAATGTATTTATAAACAATAAAAAGTACATAAGTTAGAGCAGTTAGACCATCCCCTAAGCTTGCAGAAACTTCTAGGGGGTGCGGCTGTTTACTTCTTCAGAATGCACTCGGCTTCAAAGAAGAAGAAGAAGAAGAAGGAGAAGAAGAAGAAGAAGAAGAAGAAGAAGAAGATGGAGGGGAGAGCAAATTCTGGTTTGCAGTCTCCTGTAAAATAGCTCTGAATGGGGGAGTTGCAATTGGGAAAATATTATTAATAAAAGGTCGATTCCTACGTAAAAAGATGTGAAAAATCCAAATCTGAGGTCAAAACTCGGAAAAAGTAACTTTAAAAGGTCGAAAATTCAATTTTCAACTGCCGTTCTAATGAAAAAGTTCAAAGAGTTGTGACGTCAGATTTCACGTCAAAATGC
>NW_007387289.1:0-2134 GCF_000475195.1 Diaphorina citri
ACACAGTGGTATTAAAAAATAACTTACGAGTATAAATTTTCCACCGATTCAAGACTCAACATCAACACCCTACCCTATGGGATACAGAGCCACATAAACACAGTACGCACCAAGTCCTCAAATAACGAGTAATTCGGACAAGTATTAAACAAGAGGGACTAATCCCATTAATTAACAATAACTCACAGTACGCACCAAGTCCTCAAATAACGAGTAATTCGGACAAGTATTAAACAAGAGGGACTAATCCCATTAATTAACAATAACTCAGTCCATTCAATTTACTTAATTGATGATATTTGGTGCTAGTGAAAACCAACAACCATGTACACACTCATATAAAATGAACACCCTTGATTTCAAGTAAAAACCATTTTATGAAACAAAGTAAAAATATCAACGTTGCTGTTAATTTAAACTAAAACATACAATAACGAATCTTAGTTGTAACAAATCAAATTTTAACAACCATGTACACACTCATATAAAATGAACACCCTTGATTTCAAGTAAAAACCACTTTATGAAACAAAGTAAAAATATCAACGTTGCTGTTAATTTAAACTAAAACATACAATAACGAATCTTAGTTGTAACAAATCAAATCTCTAATCTTAGTGTTGTAAGTGCTCAGAAACGTTTAGCAAGAGATTCTAGTACTTTGCTGAAGAACCTCATAAGTTATCCTTGCGGAAACATTGCAAGAAATCAAGAAGCGAAAAAGGGGGACAATTGTCAACAAACTGGAAAAGCCCCAATCGATATTATTTCACTTTTTCATCTCCGACAAGACCGAACGATCCAAATTAAATATAAATGTGTTGTAAGTGCTCAGAAACGTTTAGCAAGAGATTCTAGTACTTTGCTGAAGAACCTCATAAGTTATCCTTGCGGAAACATTGCAAGAAATCAAGAAGCGAAAAAGGGGGACAATTGTCAACAAATTGGAAAAGCCCCAATCGATATTATTTCACTTTTTCATCTCCGACAAGACCGAATGATCCAAATTAAATATAAATCGTATATCTGCTACGGAGTATCGTATCAGGAGCGCATTTATACGAACCGATTTGACAGTTGTAAATGCAAAATTGTCAACAAACTGGAAAAGCCCCAATCGATATTATTTCACTTTTTCATCTCCGACAAGACCGAACGATCCAAATTAAATATAAATCGTATATCTGCTACGGAGTATCGTATCAGGAGCGCATTTATACGAACCGATTTGACAGTTGTAAATGCACTATCTGGTACGACATTCCTAGGCGATTTGTCAACCCTCTCACTACCGATACCATCCCGAATTTCATTTTGATCAGGACCGAAAATTTCTCATTATTCAAAGATTGTTTTCTCTTTGTCATCTGCTTATATTGCGTACTATGAACATTTTATATGTGCATGCATGCTTAAATATGTATTTTCTCATTTCTATTTCCTTTATTGATAATATTGAAATGCTGTCCAAAGTGTTGATTTAAACAGCATTTATCGCCTGATAGCACCTTAAATATTTTCTCATTTCTATTTCCTTTATTGATAATATTGAAATGCTGTCCAAAGTGTTGATTTAAACAGCATTTATCGCCTGATAGCACATATTTTCTCATTTCTATTTCCTTTATTGATAATATTGAAATGCTGTCCAAAGTGTTGATTTAAACAGCATTTATCGCCTGATAGCACCTAGCTTTGGATAGCATTTTACAATTTACAAAGCTTACATGCTTTCTCGCTTATTGTAGGACAGATGGCTGGTATGTAGATTTCAGACAGCTTTTTTTTATTTCCCTTACATTTTTGTCGTTCTGAAATCAGGGTTCAAACCTTGACAAAATATCTAGGTCTAGGTACACACATTGTATTATGCCTTTTTACTTTCCGTATCCTATAGGAAGGAAAGCAATGTAATCAGGTCGATTTTTTTCTTTTTTTTTTTCAATTTTCTGCAATATTATACCTTTTTAGAAATGCTGCATAAGACAATTTTATTTTAAGAATAAAATACATGATCATTTTTTTACGTAACAATTTGCCAAAAAAATTGTTTTTATTTGATTTTGCTCTAAACCTTCCAGGAGATTACTACTTTCTTTTTTGTTTATTTTTCATCAATTCAACAGGGTCAGGG
>NW_007387290.1:0-2133 GCF_000475195.1 Diaphorina citri
CAATGAGAAAAAAATGGATTCGATACTTTGGCCATAAATAGCGGCCGAACCTTACATTTCTCGAACTTCTCCCAGGGAAACTTTTGATCTACATTTTATAATGAACTCCTAATGAAAAGTTAGAGCTACCTGGCCCGAAAGGTAAAGTCAACAAAAGGCTGAACTCTTTTCGGACAAGCGAAATCTTTTTCTGGGTTCTAAGAAGAGTTATAGATTGGTATGCACGCATCCATGTGTTGCTAGTACTATCAGGTCTATTATCCTTATGTGCGTGTTTAAAGAATTCGGTAGGTACCAAAATAGGACTCGTCACCCGTCAGAGAAAATCAGATCTGCTGAGTAAAGCATAAAAAATTAATTTTGTATATAAGATACTGAATATTAGTTTATGATGGAATTAGAATCAGGTACACACATACTGGACATTCGGTCCTAGGAGAATTTCGGGACTGAAATGAGATTCACAAGGCAAGTGAAATAAGTCCTTGAAGTCCCTTCAATCTCACCATTATCATTCGGTCCTAGGAGAATTTCGGGACTGAAATGAGATTCACAAGGCAAGTGAAATAAGTCCTTGAAGTCCCTTCAATCTCACCATTAACATTCGGTCCTAGGAGAATTTCGGGACTGAAATGAGATTCGCAAGGCAAGTGAAATAAGTCCTTGAAGTCCCTTCAATCTCACCATTACTAATTTTCCTGAACCCATTCCTTCAGAGACTGTACAAATGATCCTAAAAATGGGGATCACCAACAGAAAAGACATAAAAATAGTGAGTAATTTGAAGTTGTTTTGTCCCAGACATGGTTCTCCTTAATACAATATACATACTGGTATTACTGATAAACAAGAGAATAGTCTTAAGGACCGCCATGTTAACAGAACAGTTAACAATCAAACCTAATTAATTCTGGCAGTTACATTTCGCATGCTATAAACAAGATCTTCTGAAGAGAAAGGGTACTCATAAATCTTGTACTATTAGTTATCTCACTAGTTACCTATTTCATTCATAAGCACAATAGCCGAATGCAAGTCAATAGGATAATGTATGGGCAAATAAGGACCGCCATGTTAACAGAACAGTTAACAATCAAACCTAATTAATTCTAGCAGTTACATTTCGCATGCTATAAACAAGATCTTCTGAAGAGAAAGGGTACTCATAAGTCTTGTACTATTAGTTATCTCACTAGTTACCTATTTCATTCATAAGCACAATAGCCGAATGCAAGTCAATAGGATAATGTATGGGCAATCAGCATTACTATTAGATGAACTAGATGTTAGATACTTTGTAGTCAGAGATATAATAATTACAGCTAAATGTATTACCCTTGTATTGCACTACTACAGGTAGGTTTGCTACTCAATAACTTGATGTTACCTCTTTTATGTTGTTTCAATATCGTTTATATTGTATCAATTTATGAGGGATTCAGGACATCTTTGTCGGTAGCTATATAAACATGAATCCAAAAGTTAAAATTTAAAAATAAATGAAAATAATTATTCAGATAAGAATCTTCACAAATTATTTACCCTTGTATTGCACTACTACAGGTAGGTTTGCTACTTAATAACTTGATGTTACCTCTTTTATGTTGTTTCAATATCGTTTATATTGTATCAATTTATGAGGGATTCAGGACATTTTTGTCGGTAGCTATATAAACATGAATCCAAAAGTTAAAATTTAAAAATAAATTAAAATAATTATTCACATAAGAATCTTCACAAATTAAAATAAAAATTAAAAAGACAGTTGAGATTTTGCACCACTGAGGTTGGTTTTAAAAATAAATGAAAATAATTATTCAGATAAGAATCTTCACAAATTAAAATAAAAATTAAAAAGACAGTTGAGATTCAATAAGACATTCAACAAAGAAAGTTTGGTGAGCTTTGGGGAATACTCAGATTCCCACCATCAAACCAAAAAGACGCGAGAGAGGGAGGTGTTTACTCTAGAGTAACTCTACTGTTTACTCTAGAGTAAACGCCTCTCTCGCCTCTTTTTGGTATGATGATGGGAATCTGAGTATTCCCGAAAGCTCACCAAACTTTCTTCGTTGAATGTCTTATTGAATCTCAACTGCCTTTTTAAATTTTTAGTTAAAATTTAATTTATTA
>NW_007387291.1:0-2133 GCF_000475195.1 Diaphorina citri
ACCACCACAAGTGCTAGGGAACGGATGGCAAGATACCGAACAAGACAATCTGTTGCAGAACAACAAGAACGTAAGAGAAGAGATCGCAACCGGCACAGAGCGTTTCGGTCTTCGCAATCACAGGACAACAGAGTAAGTGCTGCTGAAGAAGATAGAATACGACATGCGGTAAGGAGAGAACTAGAAAGTGAAGTAGAACGAGAAAATCGCCTCAGAGGAAATAGACTTCGCACAGAAAGACAAAGAGAAAATGAAACAGAAGAAGAAAGACAAGATAGACTTCGAGAAAAAAGGGTTCGTATGCAAACAGCGAGAGAAAATGAAACGGAGGAAGAAAGACAAGATAGACTTCAAGGAAACAGCGTTCGTATACAAACAGCAAGAGAAAATGAAACTGAGGAAGAACGAGAACAGAGACTTGAAGATGATAGAACAAGGCATGAAAGAAGAAGAAACGATGAAACAGAAGAAGAACGAGAACAGAGACTTGAAGAGGATAGAACAAGGCATGAAAGAAGAAGAAACGATGAAATAGAAGAAGAACGAGAACAGAGACTTGAAGAGGATAGAACAAGGCATGAAAGAAGAAGAAACGATGAAACAGAAGAAGAACGAGAACAGAGACTTGAAGAGGATAGAACAAGGCATGAAAGAAGAAGAAACGATGAAATAGAAGAAGAACGAGAACAGAGACTTGAAGAGGATAGAACAAGGCATGAAAGAAGAAGAAACGATGAAACAGAAAATCAGACTGATGTACATACTACTGTTGTTCCTAATTACTGATGTACATCCTACTGTTGTTCCTGATTCCTGATGTACATACTACCTACTGTTTTTCCTGATTCCTGATGTGATGTACATACTACTGTTGTTCCTGATTCCTGATGTACATACTATTGTTGTTCCTGATGTACATACTACTGTTGTTCCTGATTCCTGATGTACATACTACTGTTGTTCCTGATTACTGATGTACATACTACTGTTGTTCCTGATTACTGATGTACATACTACTGTTGTTCCTGATATATGTACATACTACACGGTTGTTACTAATAGAAATCCTGTCCCCACCATTACTGATGGTAAGTCATTCATAATCATAACCATACCCCACTGTTAATCTTACTCCTTTATAAGCACCAATTTTTTTTAAATTGATTTTTCTATCTCCTGAAAGCTTTGAATTTTAGTATGTACATAGTTAGCTCATTTAACATTATTAAGATTCACTACAGTCAACATGAGAGTCCGCCTTGGAGGTGAAGATGGAGATGAAGAATTTTCAAATTTATTGATGAGCATTGGCAATGGAACTCTGGAAAATACAAATGGTGTGATAACTATCCCTTCTTCTCTTGGAACTATTGTTAACTCTCAGGAAGAACTCATTGCCCGTGTATATGAAGGAATACATGAT
This sequence comes from Diaphorina citri, assembly GCF_000475195.1. Lineage (NCBI taxonomy): Eukaryota > Metazoa > Arthropoda > Insecta > Hemiptera > Psyllidae > Diaphorina > Diaphorina citri. Next base: position 1,424 of record NW_007387291.1, read on the forward strand.
CTCCCTAACTTGCAAAGCTTATGGCTCTGTGATCGAGCCATCCTTACACCTACCAATGAGTGCGCATCTGAAATCAACACAAAAATACTGGCCCTGTTCGTAAGTGAAGAAAGAACATACTTATCCATAAACACCGCTCTCAGTCAGGACGACGCTGTTCACTACCCAGCTGAATTCCTGGATTCCGTCACCGCTTCTGGTTTGCCTGCCCACGCTATTACAGTAAAAGTTGGCGCTCCCATTCTCCTCTTGCGTAACTTGAATGCGCCCAAGTTGTGTAACGGCACACGTCTCCGAGTACGTGCACTGCACAGGAATGTCATTGAAGCCGAAATTTTAACTGGCTGTGGTATTGGAGAATCTGTCTTCATACCCCGAATTCCGATGATTGCAACCAATTATCCCTTTGAGTTTAAACGAGTACAATTCCCAATCAGCATCTGTTTCGCTATGACCATAAATAAGTCACAAGGTCAAACACTAGCCTGTGCTGGATTGGAACTCAGCCGATCAGACTGTTTTTCACATGGCCAACTATATGTGGCGTGCTCAAGAGTCAAAACATCAAACAGTTTGTTTATACATGCACCAGAAGGACGGACACACAACGTAGTTTATCAAGAAGTGCTTCTGTAAACTCAATTCCATTGACAACGCCAATTATTACCCTACTATATCACTACTGACCATCGGGTTGTCCTGGTTACTGG
>NW_007387292.1:0-2133 GCF_000475195.1 Diaphorina citri
CTCTCTCTCTCTCTCTCTCTCTCTCTCTCTCTCTCTCTCTCTCTCTCTCTCTCTCTCTCTCTCTCTCTTTCTCTCTTCTAGCACACTTTTTTGATTTTTGTTTCACAATTTTATTTTAGAGAATTTAAGCCACTGAGAAGAGGGAGTTATGTCACACATTTTTCATTCAATCTCTCTCTCCCTCTCACTCTTTCTATTTCTCTCCCTCTCTTTCTCTCTCCCTCTCTCTCCCTCTATAATCTCTCTCTCTCTTTCATGTTAACTGACCTTTCATCTCCTTGCTCTTCTCCTTCACCTCCTCCTCCTGATTATTGTTCTTCTCCTCCTTCTTCTCCTCCTCCTCCTCGTCCTTCTCCTCCTCCTCCTTCTCCTCCTCCTCCTCGTCCTTCTCCTCCTCCTCCTTCTCCTTCTCCTCCTCGTCCTCCTCCTTCTCCTCCTCCTCGTCCTCCTCCTTCTCCTCCTCCTCGTCCTCCTCCTTCTCCTCCTCCTTCTCCTTATTTTCCTTTATCTCTCTACTTCCCTCCTTCGTTCCCTCTCTCTTCTAGTCTTCTCTTTTACACTTTTTTTAGATTTTTGTAGTATTTAAGCTACCAAGTAGAATGAGCGATGTCACATGAAATTTTAACCCTATAGCCCCAAACCTCTTTATTCAATCTCTATCTCCCTCCCTTTCTCTTTTTTTATCACCGCTCTTTCTCTCCCCTGCTTCTATCTCCGTCTGTCCGTCTCTCTTTCTCTCTCTCTCTCTCTCACACTCTCTCTCTCTCTCTCTTTCTTTCTCTCTCTTCGGGGCTAGGCTAGGCTAGGGTCGGGGTCCTTTGTGGACGCCTCCTTACCTGCTAGTATGAGGTAGATTCCAAATTTGCATTACCTGAAACAAACAAAAAGTGTGTTCATAAGTTAAAAAAAGTGTGTACACCAAATAGTGCTGTACCGGGTAGTAGGGGTATAGTAAAGAGTGGTTACCTCTCACTATACAGGGGGGTTCCAGGGGGAGTGGTATACAGGGGGGTTCCTCAGCCCCCTATAAATACGGCCCTGGTCCTGCGAAGGTAACTATCTCAAGGGCTAGGAAGCCAGCCTAGTTAGCTTAGTTGGTAGTGCGTCTGCCTTGTAAGCGCTAGGCCACGGGTTCGATTCCCGCCCGGGGCGGATTTTATCCTGATGGGATAACGTTCGTTCTCGGAATGGCTGGCTTTCTCCTATCCTGTCTTCCTTCTCTCTTCAATTTCGGGACGATAAGACCTTAGCAGTTACAGTTCCCTCTGTCAAACCTCTTAAAAAAAAAAAAAAAAATCAAGGGCTAGGAGAAAAAGGGCCGAAGGGGCTAGGTGGATGAGTTAGCATGTCCCTAGGGATTTATAAAGTTAGGATCACCACCCACACTTCATGTTACAACTTATTGTTCCCGGATTACTAATAATTGTTCCAGACAAAATTTTATCAATGGTGACACATTTATTTCCAATACGGGATTTCGTTTTAAATCAGGGGTTCTTAAAGTCCAGTCCGCACTGAAAAATTACATTCGTAGTAGAAAGGAAAAAAAAAAATGGATTCCATAAAAGGTTCCTTTGATACGAATTCCCTGAACTTCCTTAGTATTTAAGGAAAGTGAGTGAATCAGTGTGATATAAAAAGAAAGATATTTAGTGGATTTCACCAACGACTTAATGAGAGATTTAACTAATGGGAGAATTTTTAATCATCCAAAAAGGATGTTTTAATTAATCTAAAAAGTGTTTTTAATCATCCAAATAAGAGTTTTCAGTGATCCAAAAAGGAGGAGTTTTTAAAAACTCCTGTTTGGATCATGAAAAACTCCTTTTTTTATCATTGAAAATTGTCCCATTAGTTAAATCTCTCATTAAGTCGTTGGTGAAATCCACTAAATATCTTTCTTTTTATATCACACTGATTCACTCACTTTCCTTAAATACTAAGGAAGTTCAGGGTTGCATTTAAATAAAAAGAAGCTCCGAAATAATCTATGTCGACGCCGTCGATCGATGTCGACTGGAACCGTCCACACTGCTTCGGCAATATAGATTCACCTTGGGGGCACGGTTGGTTTAGTGGTAACGCGCTTGCTTGCCATGCAGAAGGTCCCGGGTTCGAATCCCACCATCGACA
>NW_007387293.1:0-2132 GCF_000475195.1 Diaphorina citri
AAATATCTCGAGAACGGTAAGAGCTAGAGACTTGAAATTTGGTATATGTATCTTTCAAATGTGACAAGGATGCGACACTTTTGGTTAAGATCGGTGCAACGGTTGTCGGCATTTTACCGCTTTTTGGCGGTTTTCGGTGTAATTTAGCAATATATCGAGAACAGTATGAGCTCGAGACTTGAAATTTGGTATGTAGTCCAAAAACGTGACAAGGATACAACACAAACCGTTTGGTTAAGATAGGTGCTGCGGTTGGCGGTATTTTGACCGATTTTTGACCGTTTTTTGGCGGTTTTCAACTATACCGACCAAACGGTTAGAGATATTGTAAAAGTTTGGCTATAAGAACAAGACCACCCAAAATAAGCATCATTCAATAGGATGAGGAAAGTCGTGTGATGTTCACACCAGATTTTTCTATCCTGTCCTCCTACTATTATTATCGATTTCGGAACGATAAAACAGTTTTTACAGTTCCCTCTACGATAGGCTCTCTAATACACTTTCTTCTTCTTCTTCTTCTTCTTCTTCTTCTTCTTCTTCTTCTTCTGAATTTTATTGGGCCCAGGGTAATTTCCCTAAACCCCCCCAGTGTTCCCGGGCCTGTAAGGTGTAATCATATTGAATGAAGTATAAATTGGTACTATTGAGAGAAGAAGATGAGAAAAAAAAAAACTTGAAGACGGAAAAAATCATTTTACCTCATTTTGATAATTTTCTTTAAAAAATCCTCCTTCTCTTCTCTGCATTCTTCTCCTCCTCTTTCTTCCCCTTCTATTTCGTATTCTCCTCCTCCTCATCTCATTCTAGGTATATTATTCTTCACCTCCTTTGGACTCTCCCTCCTCATTATAACCTCTCTCTCTCTCTCTTTCTCGCATTACCACAGTAAATTTTTTTGAGAACCCCTACTCTTGGCTATAAAGTTTCACTATGGATAGTTGATGAGTGGGAATGGATTAGGGTTGGGGTTATGTCCCATCCACAGTATTGCCTATTATACAGGGTGACCCAGAGTTACCTGACGGTTTTTGATTTGCCCATAACTTTCTTATAGCTTGTCGTAGCTTGTTGAAATGAACGTCACTGAGTTCAGAACAAAATAAGGTTTTGTTACAATGTAGTGAATTTGTCATTAACGCTCAGATGAAGTTTCGCACCCATTTTGATTTTCCACCCTCCTCATCCGATCTTAGCTCGTGCGACTTTTTACTTTCTATTACTACAGTATAGCGGAGCTATACTACAGTATAGCGGAGCTATACTAGTAATGAAAGTATTGCAATCGGTCCAAATTTTCAAAATCGGGAAATGGTTGGAAATATCCGTGGTATATTTATTAGACAAGGACTCTGGATGAGTTAACGGGTGCTTTTTATCGAGAAATTCGTGCTATAGCCCAAAAAATGCTAGAGACAGTATATCGAATTTTGAACCAGATTGAGTGTTTTCAAAGTTAGGGCGATTTTTCGGCTAGCGTTGTCTTCCACGCCTGATCACCATCATAAAACAAAATGTCCAAAAAAGTACACCTTATTTTGTTGTCTTTCGTTTAAAATAAATATCACTCTTTTATCTTGAAAATTGAACGTGTAGCATCATTTTAAAACCCGCCAGGTAACTCTGGGTCACCCTGTAGGTACTACGCGGTGGATGATGGTGCTTTTGTTATGCCAATGAGGACATTGTAATATAGTCCTTTGCCCCTTTCCTACGCTGCTTGTTCTTCCTATGTATATTCTCCTATACTCCTCTGTAGCAAATACTTTCCGATTTACCTACTATTGCTCATTTACGGATTTTTTTTACTTTTTTTTTTCTTCGGTTACACGTTACAGCAATGGACAGTATTTTAGCTGAACCCTTTTATTCCCGAATTTTATTGTAACTGTTAAGGTCTAATTGTCCCGAAAGCGAAGAGTGAAGAAAGGAAAACAGGATAGGAGAAATCCAGCCGTTCTGGTAAATTTTCAGAATTTCCTCTGATACAGTCTACCGTCCTAGCTCCGCAACCAGCAACGCATAAATTTGGGAATCGTATTTTTATGAAATCTAATACGCCCGGCCAAATACGCCAAATTTCTTCAAATACGCCCGGCCTAATTAGCTTGGAGGGTAGCGCGTCTGCCTTG
>NW_007387294.1:0-2132 GCF_000475195.1 Diaphorina citri
GATTGTTTGGAGTCTTGTGTACTGAATATTGATGAGCAAATTCGATCAGAGAAATACATGATACCCTACCAAGTAAGTGTGGATTGAATGGATTAATTAATAAATGTTAATAAAAAAAAAGTATGTTAAATATTTTAACGGGTTACTTTCTGGTGTTCTCGTGTTGACCCAGCACCTAAATGGGAAGTATTGTGTCTCTTCTCGTCCATCTGATGAGGGGCATAAAGATGAAGCTGTGTGAGTTCTGTGGAAAGCTAATGGAGGTGTCAAATCTGATGAGTTGACATCACAAGCTTTGTTCTATGAAGCCTCCCTCTGATGAAACTGTGAGTAAATTCACTTGCAATGAATGTGGGAAATCTATATATATATATAAAAAAAAGTCAGCTCCCATGGCGTAGTGGTCACTGCGCTCGCCTTGCACGCGGGAGACCCGGTTTCGATCCCCGGCGGGGTCAAGAAATTTGTATCATGCAAATGATTGATACCGTGACTGGCTGTTGCGGGGCCCACTCAGCCTCGTGAGGAAAGGGTCAAGAAATTTGTATCATGCAAATGATTGATACCGTGACTGGCTGTTGCGGGGCCCACTCAGCCTCGTGAGGAAATAGTAGCTATGACATGTAAATGCGCATAGCGACCGGTGCCAGCATGGTAGGTAAACATTGGTTGTTAGGATTATTGAGAATCAAGAAATTTGTATCATGCAAATGATTGATTCCGTGACTGGCTGTTGCGGGGCCCACTCAGCCTCGTGAGGAAAATCCAAGAAATTTGTATCATGCAAATGATTGATTCCGTGACTGGCCGTTACGGGGCCCACTCAGCCTCGTGAGGAAAATGAGTAGTATGACAATATATAAATGCGCATAGCGACAGGTGCCAGCATGTAGCTATGACATATAAATGCGCATAGCGACCGGTGCCAGCATGGTAGGTAAACATTGGATGTTAGGATTATTGAGATTATTGTGGAAAAATCCTACAATGCTACAGTGAGCACCAAAGTTGTGACATAATAACACAAAGAAACTGCATTTACATTTACATAAAAAAAAATATGGATTGAATGATTTCATAGCAAAGGTTCAGTGTGAATCCACTCGTAAAATTTGTAGCCAAAACCAAATGTCAGCCCAAAGGAATGACCTTAGTTAGGGCTGACGAAAACCGCCGACCCCGTTTTTACGCTTGAAAAGGCGAAGAAAAAGAAGATTTTTTTTTTGCGCTAAATAGGTACCTAATACATAAGACCTTGTTTAGATTGCGGGAATAAAGGGATTTTACAGTCTCATTCTCGCAGGATAAATGGAGTGGAGTATATTCCATTCTTATTTCACAGAACACGGACCTTCTCTTCTGCCCCATCACCATCCCATTTCTCTACCTCTCTCTGCTCGACTCTCTGCTTCCCCATATCAAAATAGCCACCAAGCTATGCACCCGTGTACCACCATTTTCGTGTTCCTGGTAAAAAGACCTTTAATTTGATATACAGGTCGAACAGGTTTGGATAAGTCCTTCTATAGGGACAGACAGACAGACCGACTGACAGACACCGAACCGAATACAATAGTCCGTCCCTTATACCTTTTTATTACTATTGTAATAATGAAGGAAGGACGGACTAAAAATACCCTTCATGTTTTCAGATTCGCACTCACACTCTGTCCATACTGCAATGTCTCCTCGCTTCTCGTATCTCGGTAACCATTTCAACCTGGACTCACCTTATTAACACACTGAGTCCTGTGCTATGTCTACTACAGACAGTAGTACATTGTGATGAAGCATTGGGAGCGGAAATCTTGCAACTGACCCATCCAGATTTGAGCAGGGATATGGGCATGTCTAAGTTACAGGTAAACGTATGGGAGCTAATGTGGGGTGGTTTTGAAATCAATACACCTATTTAGTACATGTAATTATTTTTATTTTGAGGTACACAATAGGGCTGCCTGAAAGAGACTGACAAGAAACGCCGACCCTATTTAAATAGGAAAAATCTAGGAAGAAGAAAAAGATTTGAGTCATATTTTCCTTTTATTTTTGTTGGGGAAAAAAAATTCCAAGTCCGAAAAATTATAAAAAAATCTTTATTAATTAATTAATTAAATTTACTCTTCATTACT
>NW_007387295.1:0-2131 GCF_000475195.1 Diaphorina citri
GTTTTAGACGTCATTGTTGGGAATGTTGAGTCAGTTGAGTTCAGGATAAAAATGATAGATACTCGTTTGGTATTTCTTGCTTTTTGATGAATACTCGAAGATATTGACAATTCTATTGTATTTTTTTTCTTCGGAAATGCTTCGCCGATAGATTTATTATTATGTTGTGCATCATTTCTAAGGATAGTTTGTTTCCTGAAAGTGATTTACATGCACATCTTCAGATAAATTGTAATGAAATTGGCCGGCCAATGGTACACCAATAATTTTATTGATATTTAGAAATAATTAGAAATTCATTTAACTCAGTAATCTTTTCAAAAAGGGAGCGAAACCCACAACGTCCTAATAGTTATAAAATTACTGTCACCATCATCAATATTTATGATTTTGAATTTATGATAAATTATTATATTGCTAATAGATATTATATTTGTTTTATCTAGAAAGGTTTTCTTCAGACAACTCCTTCTTAAATCTTTTTCCAAATTTCATCTGGCGTTACCTCTATCACAGAACATCAAATCCTATAATTTCCACCACAATCTGCAATAAAGGCTTAAAAAAAAAACAAAAACAAAAAAACAAAATGGATTCGGATCGGGAAGGTCTTGACGAATTCGTTGGCGCCATCGAAATGTACACCGAACGACTTCTAGATCGACCAATCGTTCCTCTGCTATCCAAACTGTGTCATTTGTTGATCATGATCTTGTTTACGGTGTTCTTACTTCATGCGTATTGCGCGGACTGGAAACTTTCGGTGAAATCGCTTTGATGGACAGTGCGTTGGAGATCTCACCGTTGATTAATCAGATTCATGTTTTTTTTTTTACTATTGGTGAAATCGCTTTAGGATGATAAGTGCGTTGGATATTTCACCGTTTGTCAACCGGATTCACGTTTTACAGATTATTGATTTAATTGCCTACTCGTGTGTATCATTTATTCAGCGATTAATGTAAACCGGTCAGTTATACAGCGAATTCGGTTGTGTGCAAAATGTTAAATAAATAATTGATAAACACATGAAAACAACTGTTCTGTTCAGAAAACATCTAGAGAGACAGTTCAATTACTTGATTATCAATTTTGATGTTTCCATCTTTAACATTAAAAAAAATGAACACCTACTATTTGGTGGATATGTTTTCCTCTCACCCAAGATTCTCATAAGCTTAATCCATCTTTTGAGGCTGTTGCCCTGCATCTAAGTCTCAGAGTGGACTTCTTGTGTATGGAATTAAGCTTATCTCACCCAAGGTTCAGAATTAAGTGATCGTGATCACTTTCCACAAGGTCACTCATAATAGTCGTAATTCAATCAGATCTATTTATTGGTACAAATATTGTCAATTGACTCACTCAATGACTCATATTTCACCGTTTGTCAACCGGATTCACGTTTTACGGATTATTTATTTAATTATGATTGTATAGTGTATACTCGTGTGTATCATTTATTCAGCGATTAGTGTAAACCGGTCAGTTATACAGCGAATTCGGTTGTGTGCAAAATGTTAAATAAATAATTGATGAACACATGAAAACAACTGTTCAGAAAACACGAATATGTATGGACACACCTTGAAGCTGTGTCCACACGTAGCCGACGCCATTGATCGACGTCAACTGAAACCGTACACTACCTCGACAACATTGATCCACTTCTTCACCACGTCGATCGACGGCGTCGACTATGTGTCGACTCAGCTTAATGAATATCTGAAAAACATAACTGCAATACTGGTTTGATCAATCCCATGACCCATGGTCAAACTTATCACGTAAGCTTACGCGATCTTCTTCATTAGATAATTACGGTCTTCTTGGAAGGAACGTCATGTTAACTTGTTAAGTGTCAATCAACATTTCAATCAGTACGAAGTTCAATGTTGATAACTGTAATTGAAGAAAAGGAAAGGAGGAAAATATTATAACTTAAGTTGAGATTGTGGATGTTCCCATGAAGAATTACCATAAGACATTGATGTTGCCTGAAAGTATCATACTCGTAGATCAAAATGATTATATGAAACTATTAAAGGATGCTTTCCGATGACAATCAGCTGATTTATTGAGACAGGCCGATGTTCACATCTCGTCCTTGTGAAGATAAAATTAAAGATAA
>NW_007387296.1:0-2131 GCF_000475195.1 Diaphorina citri
CCTACGCTTTTCTCTTTTGTATAAACAAAAGTTTGTCTGAAGATGGGTTGTAGGCCTGTTTATTTTTGTAAACGTACCTTGTAGATAAGGAAGTTAAGACAGGAATTAGACAGAGAGAGAAAGAACAGAGAAGAGGGAGAGAGAGAGAGAGAGAGAGAACAAAAAAAATTGAAGCAATGGAGCAGTTGCATTTGGGTAAATTTTATGATTAAAAGGTCGATTTCTATGAAAAAAAGTTGTGAAAAATCCAAATCTGAGTCAAAACTTTGAAAAAATAACTGTAAAAGGTCGAAAATTCAATTTTTATTTTCCGTCAGAGTCCTGAACTCTGACGTCAAACTTCAGGAGATGCGCAGAAACGTATGCGCACAAACATGAACTGCGCAGAAATGCATCCGCACAAACAGATTAATGTGTTGCCTGTGAGGGAGCTTTGCTCGTAACATTTGATGTGACGTCATCGCGTACGGGAGCGTATGCCGTGACGTCAAAGTTGAAGATTTACTGAAATTTTTAAATGGATTTATCTCGGGATCTAGAAGTCGTGGAAGAAAAAGAAAAGTTCCGGAATCCCTCATTTTCCCAGCTTTTTGAGAGTTCAAGATTTACCGGAATTTTTTTAATTGATTTATCTCGGGATCTAGAAGTCGTGGAAGAAAAAGAAAAGTTCCGGAATCCCTCATCTTCCCAGCTTTTTGAATTTAAAACATCACCCAAGTAAGCGCAACTATTCTATTGATAATGCGTAAGGGTGGTTTTTTTTAACATTTCTCCCTCTTTTCACCACTACCCCTCAAAATCAGGAGTGAGTATGTGCAGGCTAACTTCGAGGTGGGGAAGCACATGTTAATGAATGGTACGGCAGATGTTCGTCTGGTTCCCGTGATAGTTACTACGGCGGATAACGCTGACTTTGATTTCTCTCTGCCCTTATCTCAGAACTGGTAAGTCTGATATAGGTAGGTACCTACCTACTTCTACTTACCTGCCTAATTTCCATTTTGGCTTCAACTCAGAACTGGTAAGTCAGATATACATTTGAACCTGCCTAGAACTCAGACCTGTTAAACCTAATATTACCCTAATACTAATATACTGCTTTGACTTAACCCAGGACTTCCACTGAAGTGGATACACTAAAGTGGATACACTGAAGTGGATGCACTGAAGTGGATGCACTTCACTTGAAGTCCTGGGTTTAGACTATAATGACGATTTTTCTATTGGTTTTTCTGTGTGTTTGTTGGTTTGTCCTCCATAACTGTCAAATGGTGTGCCCCATTTTGATGAAATGTGGACATGGTTATCATTATCACGTAAAGGGTAGTGTGACTCACGACCCGAATATTGTAGGTACTTTCGCTTTGGGTCCTCGTACGAACCCCTTTCTTAGTGATTTACACTATAGTGATGGTATTAGTCAGTTTAGCTATTTTACCCTAAGTATTATGTTTAAGTTATAAGTGGGTTTTCCCCTGGATGTATTCTTGGCTTCAACTCAGAACTGGTAAGTCAGATATATACATTTGAACCTGCCTAGAACTCAGACCTGTTAAACCTAATATTACCCTAATACTAATATACTGCTTTGACTTAACCCAGGACTTCCACTGAAGTGGATACACTAAAGTGGATACACTGAAGTGGATGCACTGAAGTGGATGCACTTCACTTGAAGTCCTGGGTTTAGACTATAATGACGATTTTTCTATTGGTTTTTCTGTGTGTTTGTTGGTACACTTCACTTGAAGTCCTGGGTTTAGACTAGGTATAATGACGATTTTTCTATTGGTTTTTCTGTGTGTTTGTTGGTTTGTCCTCCATAACTGTCAAATGGTGTGCTCCATTTTGATGAAATGTGGACATGGTTATCATTATCACGTAAAGTATAGTGACTCACGACCCGAATATTGTAGGTAGGTAGGTAGGTACTTTCGCTTTGGGTCCTCGTACGAACCCCTTTCTTAGTGATTTACACTGACTTAGGATCTGACTCATTGACTGAGTAGTTCACTGAACAGAGTAGTTCTTTTAACTCACTCACTCTTTACTTCCAGGTATGAGTTATTCATTCGCAGTGATGATGATGGGGCCACGTCTCTCTCTTATATTGTCACGTGGAGTGATAAGC
>NW_007387297.1:0-2131 GCF_000475195.1 Diaphorina citri
ATGTTAGTTCTGGTAAAAAGTTCTGATTCGTTCTTTGGATTTAGTGGCTGACGTTACCATTCCATGAATGGAAAATTAACCCTCCAATGCAGGGTGGGCTTTGTGATTTTGTTGGTGGTCTAGAAATATTTTTACTTTTATTGTCGTTCTAAAACGATTGCTCCACACAAGATCTTCTGTCAAAGTCAATTGTTGTTTGAGCCGAAATAGGTAATGTCAAAAAAAAGTAAAAATGAAGTTGATGTTGTTATATTTACTTAATTATGTGTAAGGAAAATAGCACTTAATTTCTTGTTCAATACTTTAGATTTAGAACTTCTTATGATTCCACACAAGATCTTCTGTCAAAGTCAATTGTTGTTTGAGCCGAAATAGGTAATGTCAAAAAAAAAGTAAAAATGAAGTTCTGTTGATGTTGTTATATTTACTTAATTATGTGTAAGGAAAATAGCACTTAATTTCTTGTTCAATACTTTAGATTTAGAACTTCTTATGACAATGGTGGAGATGTCAAAACTCCCAATCACCAATTTTATTTTGCCATAATTTGACAAATCGTCAAAATTTCAAAGACAACTCCCATTAAATAGGTTAATTAAAATTAATTTTTCATGTAACTTTGATAATTCCTAAAGCCATGACCTTCCTACATACCTACCTACACATTTAATATTAATGTAGAAAAATTGTAATCCTATCCTATACCCAACATGGTCTTCCACTTTAAACAATATTCAAACAAAGATAATTCTCGTGCAATCCAGTGTTGAAAGTTGCATAATAATAGATATCAATTATATGTTGCCATATTGTGCTATTTATTGTTGAAATGAATGAATGAATGAATGGCAAGACCTTGGTTGAAAAAAAAAACTTGGGACGGATTCTCTGTGTAATGGTTTTGTGTGTGGGGGCTCACATTAACTTCGACCAGTCAACTTTGAGTCGTTCTGATGTCTGTACAATAACTTTGTGCCAAAAGTTATGTGTATGTGACTGTGAGTTCTTGGATTTCCTATGGTTTAGTAGACAGCAACCTCTGTGGCCGAGTGGGTATCACACTAGACTTGTAAGCCGGAGATGCCCAAGTCTTTCCGCTCTGTGGTTGAAGTTCGGGGTGCACTCAGCCTCGTGAGGAAAATTCGTGAACAACTCTAATCAAGTAGAGACCATTGCTGGCTTAACAGTGTAAAAAGATTGATGATACGAGTAGATGAGAATTTATTAATAGAGAAGGAGGCAGTTAGTAATGCTGTGATACCCACAAAAGGTGTGAAGAAGCTCTGACTTACCACAAAGAATTCATGATTTGATTTTGATTAGTACAGGCGCCAAATCAGATCCCAAAAGAAAACCGGTTTTGAGTTTCCCTGCAAGGAAAACACACCTCTACTTGAATTTCTAAGAGCTCGTAAAGTAGGGGCAATACTAAAGTCGGAAAAATACCACCGGCAGTACAATACTCGAACGGAGTAGACCCCAAACTGAGAACCACTGATCAATAGCAACTTTGCACCAACTGGCATGAAGTTATTCAAGTTTCTGTCATGCTAGCAGCTTTAACATCAACATAATCCTAGCACGATATTATTGTTAGCCTGACAGGCTTGATATGTGAGGTCGTTAGATGACAGCCTAAGTCTGATTAGCTTTGAAGTTAAGTGGCAGAGAAGGTCTCAGAACACTTTGAAAATTTTCGATCTCTTACCTAGGTATATTTCAAATCAATCTTTCAATTAGATTATTGTTAAAACATTTGTTTTGTTTAATCGATTCGGCCAAAATGCTTAGAAAAAGACGGTTATTTGTAGGCAATACGGAACTTCGGATTCTCTAACTCTCAAGTTTGGCCACTGAGAGAAGGCAGTCAGAGTAAAGGGAGGGAAATATCAACAAACACTCCCGATTTTTTTTTTTCTTCACTCAAGGGTAAAATGAACAGCATTAAACAATAAAGAACCATCCGTAAGGCAATGCCCTTATGGATGATTCTTTTCTGTCCAACAGTCTGTCCAACAGTCGATTAAAAACGAATCTTTTTGTTGCAACCTACCCAACAAGCAGGGTCCGTCCCTCCGGGAATTTTTTAGCCCGTAGTGATTAGAGAAAATCAGTACCTATGTACCTACCT
>NW_007387298.1:0-2131 GCF_000475195.1 Diaphorina citri
TTCTGACTTTAGTGATTAGAATGTATTTATTTAAACTGTCAACCAAAATCGTTGCAGATTTAAAAGTAGCCAGTTGGTGCTTATTCTTATTTCCCAAGCAACTAGTTCATATTGTACATCCTTATTTATTTTCCTAATTTTACAGAGTGACTTTTTCAATGGAAAGCACGTAAGTGTTGTTTTAGTTTAATTTTATAGGATTTTTAGGTAGGTGAAGTACATAAGTAAAAGTTTCAACACCCTCAAATCTATTTTAATATATCTAATAAACATGAATGAGCATTTAGTTTGAATCCCATCAAAAGCAATTCATTATGTAGTATGTGATCTAATGAGAAATGTCTTCTTTCTTTCAGAACAACTTTAGCTAAATTTCGAGAGATACTGACTCCCTACCTAAATGCAAACGAGAGGAAAGCCACCAAAATGATGTTTTATCGGAATCGATTGAAATCTTTTTCAAGTTGGCCATTTTCATCAACAGACAAATGTACGCCCGAGAATATGGCCACAGCCGGTTTCTATTCCATTTCAAAACTCAGAAATGACACTTCTGTGAAATGTTTTTGCTGTCTGAAAGAATTGGATGGATGGGAATCAATGGATGATCCTTGGGAGGAACATAAGAGACATCAGAAAGATTGTCCTTACATCAAATTGAACACAGTAGAGCAGCAGTGGACTTTGGAGGAATGGATCGATCTGCAACAAGCCATGGCTGTCAAACTTTTGGTAAATTGCGATTTTTTAATATTATTATTATTATTATTTTGTTTTTAAACCAGGGTACTTGTGCAGAAGTCAGGTCCGTGGAATATTGCTACCAAAGGAACTGGCACAAACGAGCAGTGACCAGTGTTATAGGGTTAGGTTAAACACAAAAAGGAGTTTTCACAATTAGAGCAGTGATTAGTGTTATTATAGGGTTAGGTTAAATACAAAAAAGAGCTTTTCTTTTCCACGGACGTGACTTCTGCATAATTACCTAAACCTGAAAGTAATGGAACAGAAGATTATTCAATTTTATTGAGAAAAGGGGAAAATATACCAGCCCCAGCAGATGAGAGAAGAATGGGTCAAGGAAGGGAGATCAGTTCAGTTTCTTGAGTTATCTTTGATTTCTCTACCGACTAAAGATGGGTAGGAGGAATAAATTATTTTCCATTTTTATTCCTTTTCAGGAAATCCGCCTGAAGTCAGACTTGGAAAATCTAGAAAGCCAACTTGATATGAAACAAAACCAGTTGCAGAAAGAACGGAGAAAGAGAAGAAAATGAGTTTCAAAAACAAGAGGATTAAACCAATCATATTTGGTGATCCCCAACACTAGAAAGCTAACAGAGGCTACCTGGTACCTAATATGCAATAGATTGTAATAGTAAGTGTTAGCTACTTGGAATTACGATCATCTTTGAAAGAAAGAAAAGGGAGTGGTTAGAAGAAGAAGCTGACGTTTGGAGTTAATAAAAATAAAACGTATTCGCTTTCAACCGTTGCTGGACAAACTTTGCTTGTCACTGTATTTGTACTGAAGAGACAACATGAGAGAATTGACTATACCCACGGCCATCTGGAACAAATAAATTAATTCCTTCAGTCAATCTTCAAAGTTACTCAAGTCACGAAAAATGCGAACTCTTTTTGAGCTTTTTCGCAGTGTTGCCGAACTGGTCAGCTGAGATTACCATACAATTTTACTAAAAATACCGTACTTTACCGTATGCCACTTTTGTAAAGTCGTACATTTTTGCATAGTACCGTACTTTTACAGCAAATTANNNACCGTACTTTACCGTATGCCACTTTTGTAAAGTCGTACATTTTTGCATAGTACCGTACTTTTACAGCAAATTACCGTACATTATCGTATAAAATTCCACATTATCGTACCAAAGCTCGAATACCGTACAAATACGGTAATTACCGTACATCTGACAACACTGCCCTCCCCTCTCCTCTTTTTCCTTAAAAAGACATTTGACAACACTGCAAAAAAATCAGAGCGAAGCGGGAAATTTCAAAATTTAAAATAGGATAATAGGAAATTCGGAAATTAGACACAAAAGTAATTGTGAATCTTTCCCGTATGTTTTCAATGATGATGAATCTGCTAAATCTTATAATAATCCTT
>NW_007387299.1:0-2130 GCF_000475195.1 Diaphorina citri
TGTAATAGCCAATGGAAAAGCAGAATTTTGAATTTGGACGAATCATATCGAAATATGGAATTCTAAATACTTTTCCATACATTGGTGATTTAGGGCACTGCAGCCCAAATTCAACTTGGAGGGAGAGGCCCCCCTTTCAATAATCTCCCCACTGTCACATCAGCACAGGGAGAATTTGCTGATGTTGTTTTTTCCCCAACAAGGATAAGGAGGAAGAGAATAGAGAGAAAGGGAGGGAGGAGGGGAAAAAGGGAGAAAGAAAAGGGAAGGAAGGGAGAGGAGCTAAACTCTTGTTCTGCAGTTTTTTGTTTTGTCAAAGGCTTTGGGTGAGAGGCTTGTTTTTCTCCCTCACATTTCATACCAAGGAATGTTGAGAGAGTGGAGTGGGAGAGGACCAAAAGGATTCGGAATTTTCAAGATAACTTGGAAGGTTTTTGCTCCCAAGTTCTTTACTTCCAACAATCACTGAGCTACCTATAACGTTCGAGTCTTTTAACAAGGGGCTAAATTAGTTCTCGCTCACTTACAGAATTTTACAAACCAAACTGCCACACACGCTCAGAACGTCTGACAGACATTAGTCTGAGCGTTCAGACCATCTGACAGACATTAGTCTGAGCGTGGTCTGTAAGATAGTCTGAGCGTGGGTGGCGGAATATCATTGAAAGTTCCATAGGTATCTCAAGACGGTCGGAAGCTTTTCCGTCATACACGTATCCGCCACACGCCTACCACCTATTAATTTATTCTTTAACCCATCAAATATACGAGACCTTGTTTAGACTGCTGGGGTAAAGGGACTTTTCAGTCCTATTCGGGCAGGATAGACAAGGTATATTCTATTCTATTCTCAGAATACCCGCTGCGCTGTGCCGTTTCTTTTCCATTATGCCAAAAGGTGCTTAAAGGAAGGTAATTGAAGCATAGGGGCTACCTAGAACTTCAAGACTTCAACCTAATTGTTATATCGTATATCCTTCAAGTTAGCCCCAGTAAGCTTCATTTTCCCTCATCATTTTCCTCAGTACTCCAGCGTTTATTAAACTCTGTGGTTCCTTAAAGCAGCGCGCAGACTGATCATACACTTCCAACACTTCAGACATTTCCGACAAATGTTGTATTTTGCTTCCTATGTTAAGTAATGGTAGTCCGCACACCTATCCGTATTACATTGTGCAAGAAGTGGAACACACAACTCTTTTGTTGTGGGGGGATTTGCTTCCACCTATTCGTCTAGGTGTAATTTCTATGGCGGAAAATTCCCCTTTGCTTTCTTTTTGTAAGTTAGGTACTTGGGTCACGGAACTCCCGGCAATTTCTTTTCCCCCCCGCAAAACAAAGGCCTTGGAAACTGCGCTGGGGGCATCAATGAAATACCCATATACAACCTACCAATATACATCACTAGTATATTTATATTTTTTTTATACTAGTATATCTAGGCGCACGGCAGTGCGCCAGGCCAAGTTCCAGCCTAACGCACACAGTGTGTAATTTCATATTTTCCCAATGAAGGTCCATACCAAATTTGGTGCTTTCCTGAATAAATGCAGCTTTTGGCCATAATTGTGACGTTAGGCCACCCACTATAGTACAATACATGTGCAAGCTCAAAACATAGGTGAATAACTGAATAATAGCGCAGAAAGCCCGATTTTTCCTTCTTTTTACTTTCCTTACACCCCATTATAAGGAAAGTAGTGTGTATTTTTCATTCTTTTGTTCGAGGCACCATAGAGCCCTATTTTTAGAAAATTCTTTAAGCCATAATACTCGTATCTCTCGGGGCTTCTTTTTGAATGAAATTTGGTGACAATCCTTAACACCGAAAAGGAAATTTACTCTCATTTTGAGCTCGACCAGCCCTATGAGGGCCCGTCCCCTAGGGCAAGCAAGGGGCCTTTGTAGTTCTACAGTTCACTGTAGTCACTGAATCTCTACTCTAGTTACAATAATTTACTAATAAATATTCAACTGTCGATGCCGATGCAAAAACAGAAGGCATAACAGAACTATTCAATTTTCGCTTGTAAAACCTTATCTACAAACCTTATCAAACCTCTCATTGTTAACTGGAACACCTCAACTCAAGATAACCGTACAAAGGAAGTAGTACTCACCCGCATGAGA
>NW_007387300.1:0-2129 GCF_000475195.1 Diaphorina citri
TTGTCATAAATCATGTAAAAAATCAACCCTTTTTACAAAATAAAAATTAAGTAAATTGCCTCAGCCTCTTCAGTCAGAATATTTTTCCTACAATGCAATTCAAAATTTCATGTTCTTCTTTCTTCCTTGAAACAGGACTGTTAAACTTGTTTCTTCTACTGCGTTTTCTTTTGAAATTTTAATTTAATTAACTAGGTTTAACCAGGTTTTTTTAAATGATGTTTTGGAAGAAGTTTATCTAATATGCAATTATTATGTACGAGTATGTACTTATCAAAGCACGTAATTTTTCCATAGGACCCATAGGGTCATTTATGAAATTTTCAGATATTATTGCAAATACACATTATGAACGATGATAGAAGTGTGAATGTATAATAGTGTTGTTATACCGTTGGGTAAAAGCTTCAAGTCACATCAGTAAGGAAGAGTCTACAGAGATGCATAAAAAAGTGTTGTTGGGAAATTTGTAAGGCACGAAAAAAACTTACTCCTGTCTCGTCGTATAAAGAATCACACTCTTGAGATTTCAGAGAATCGTAAAAAAAACTCTAATTTTTCCCTCTCTGGTTGTCCTGCAGTTTAGTTGTGGTATAAAATATTAATTATTGTACTTGTAAAACATTTGTTTCAACAAAATTCATTCATTGAGACTTTTCTCATTCAAAGGCTTTCGAGTTTTACATTAATAAAATTATTTTCCATAAAGTGGTCCAGTTCTCACTTCTGACCTATGTACCTTGGAGACACTGTAGCCTGTAATACATATTATGCGTAGGTTTGTGATCGTTACAATACAGTTCATTAAAAATCCAAAATGGACATGGGACTATTTCCTCTCTATTGAAGAGTTTCCTGGCAACTTGAATTGAATAGAGTCTTTACGTCTACAAATGTTAGAGGTGTTCTGCAAATCTTGCATGGCTCCTGGCGTTACTTGAAATTTTGAGCATGATAAAATTTTTTGCACATTATGAGTATGAAATGTCGCCACCTCCAAAGATAGTAAAGGTAGGTCTTTCGATTAATATTCAAAGTTCTATTCTAACGGATGGAGAAATGTCAAGCTATTGTCCTGAAGTCGGTGGGTAATGGATATTTAAAAAAATCAATTAGAAAACACCTCAAATAATTGTAATAGGTGTACATAGACATGTGTAGGTTTATAAATAATATAAAATTAGATAATTATGATCACAGAACTCATCACAATTATGATGCTGTATTTACTTACCTGTAAGGGATTAAGGTATCAAAATAATCATTTGATGAGGTGTTGAAAGAGAATTGGGAAATGGTAAAGAAAATTTCAGCATAATAAAGGTACCTTATAACATGATGAATGTGTAATCTGTATTATTGTTTGTAAAACTATATTAACATACTTATAGCCCCTACTCTCGTGTCATTCATCCTAGGAAAAATTTCTTCAAATGGGCTTCCGAATTACCGCATTCAAATCAGTTTCACTTGAAAACCTACGTGTTTCACTTCTAATCCATTCTACAGACTCCCTGGCATATACGGTTGGTTACACGTATTACCAATGCACATTTTCCTGTCCTATGTAGGTATTATAATGGTTTATGAAAGTTATTATAAATTAAGTTCTACAGAAAAAAGCTATGCACCTATAAATAGTAACGTCTAAATACAGGTATAACTTGTACCTACATGCGATATATTTTTATACACGCTAGTAAATATCCGTACCAGCCTTTTTTTTTTATTTCATAGGAAAAAAGTAATAATAAAAAATAATAGGAAAAAAAATGTTCTCGAAAAAAATCCAATACACAAGGTACAAGATGTTTAAGAAACAGTAAAGCACCTTGGAGTAATTTCTGGGCTCTATTCTTCAATACTGATCTGTAAGAGGCTTTTCTTTAAAAATAGCAAAGGAGTATTTGCAGGAATGGGGCCTGACTTTCAAAACTGACCAATTTCGAATATAGTTGGGAATTTTTATTGGAACAAATCTGTAAAAATTTAAACTTTCATTTTCTTTTCAGACACTATTAAAAAGTCTCGTACCCAAACCCAATCCCCTGAACTGGGGGTTTTGCTGATTCCCTATTGTCCTCTTTAGAATAGAACAAGGTACAGGCTCCATGTTACGTGTTGTTGGG
>NW_007387301.1:0-2129 GCF_000475195.1 Diaphorina citri
CTAATGATTTGGTTATGAAGAATACGGTCGTCGTTACTGTACAATACAGACTGGGATCTTTAGGTAAGTGTCTTTAACACTTTCACTAAATTTGTGCCTATAACGGACGATTTCAAATTCCAAATATTCCTAACAAACAGATGATGAAATTTTATTGGATGATCATTAATCAACAACTGTTTCTCTATCTCTTTGATAAAGATTATTTGCAAAACTCTTTCTCTATTTATTTATCCTATGAAATTCCTTGCATAACTTTTTTTTTCCATTTCTCTAATGATCCCTTGGATAACTCTTTCTCCTCCAATGATTCCAGGTTTCCTCTCCTCCAAGCAGAAGGATCTCCCAGGTAATCACAATGTACCTATAACTTGAATCAATAAGTTAGACTATGGTATTTTTTTGACCATTTTTTTCTAGTCTCTCCACATAATTTATGATTTATGAAAACGCCACCGATTGTGTTGTTGAGTCGGACACCAGGCCTGCAATCGGCATCTGAAAGAGACAATTCCCTTTTCCTTAAGGCAGCCGTACAATGTACCTACAACTTGAATCAATAAGTTAGACTATGTTATTTTTTTGACCATTTTTTTCTAGTCTCTCCACATAATTTATGATTTATGAAAACGCCACCGATTGTGTTGTTGAGTCGGACACCAGCCCAGGTAATGTGGGTCTCTTGGACATCGCATCTGCTTTACACTGGACGCGACATTATATCCAGAACTTCGGAGGAGATCCCAACAAGATCACCACGGCCGGTCAAGGTTCGGGTGCGAGTGCTGCTATGCTGTTGTCCCTATCCAAACTCACTTCCAGTAAGTTGATCCAGAATCAAGCTATAATAGGTACAGTCTGTTTTTTTGTAACTTTGAATGCAACGTTGCCAAAACTGAAATTGTTTTTCAGATGTGCAAGTCGATCTTTTTTTTTGTCAATTTTCATTGGGGCCATTCTCGGCAAACTTGTTCGTCTACAACTCTGGAGCTTCATTTGACCCTTTGAGGCTCATCCGGAAAAAAGGTGCAATGTTAAGAATTTTCTAATCCTCAATTTCCAGGCTGGGTTCAAGGGATCGTTGCCATGAGTGGATCTGCCCTGTCTTCGTTCGCCGTCGACTATCGTCCTGAGGAATCCTACAAAAATGTAACCAGGAAGTCTACCGTATGCAGTGACATGACTGGGGTAGAACTGGTCAAATGTCTACAGGAGTTAAGTCCTGAGGAGATAGTACGTAGCGGACCAGTTCGGTTTTAGGCATGAAAAAGGTACTCGGGAAGCCATTCTAGCATTGAGAATTGTCGCAGAGGAAAGTTTAAGAGTGAAAAAGTCGCTGTACATAGCTTTCGTTGACTTACAGAAAGCTGTTTAAAATCCTGAAAGAAATTGGAATTGGAATCAAAGACAGGAAAATCATATACAACCTTTATAAAAACCAAGGTGCCAGCATAATTAATTTGAATTATGAAATTTAATAACCACGGTTCACGTAAGCAATGGGTCTACAACCAAATCCTACAGCCTCATGTTGCTTTCAGATTAGTACATTCTTGTATGTTCTTCATGCGTAAGCAATGGGTCTACAACCAAATCCTACAGCCTCATGTTGCTTTCAGATTAGTACATTCTTGTATGTTCTTCATGCATCTGTGTTTGTACAAAAGCCCTAAGTAGCTAAGTACCCAAGACTTTTCCGTATCCACATCCACACTTACTTATTTTTTTCTATCCGACATGTTCCCGAACAAGTTATCTGTAAGTAAACTTCGCGAACAAAACATATTATTCCATTCTATTGATGAATCCTCCACAGTCCAGCAACATTCAGAACGGAGGTTTTTCTATCCGACATGTTCCCGAACAAGTTGTCTGTAAGTAAACTTCGCGAACAAAACATATTATTCCATTCTATTGATGAATCCTCCACAGTCCAGCAACATTCAGAACGGAGGTTTTGTCAGCGGTTTGGCTGAGCTGTTGACACCTGGACCTGTAGTAGAGGGAGAAGACGATGAGTGGTTCCTACCTAACCTCCTCGAGAACTCTGCCATGGATCTGATAACCTCGACCAACAAGACGGACAAGATTCCCATGCTAACCGGAGTCACCAAACAGGAGACCGGCAC
>NW_007387302.1:0-2128 GCF_000475195.1 Diaphorina citri
AAAAAAAAAAAAAAAAAAAAAAAAATGGGGAAGTTAAAAATAATGAGGAAATTTTTTTAAAGAACTTTTGAGCTTGCTTTTATTATTTTTTTATTTTTAAACCTAACATGAAAAACATTGTCAAATCCGGCCTTAAGTCCATTTCTAGTGTCTTTTTTTCCCCCCAAGTCTATTTTTGTTTAATCTTCTTTTCAGCCGTTTGTTTTTTCCGCTTATTCATTATTTCATTAAGTACCTAATAAAAATCCATTACACCTACCTATAGACTCCATTTTTTTTCTCTGAAGCCTCTGTATAGAATAGAAAGTCATTCCTGCTTATAGAGCCTCGATTTTCCTGCTTAAACAGGTTCTTGTGCCAAACATGAAGGTACCACGACTTTTTTCCAGTTAATCCAGGTTTCTTGCTTACATAAGTCCTATTTATATATAGGTTTGACTGGAATAAAATTAATGTATGTACTGACGTGACGGTCGCGTCGCAATGAACTCTCAAGAATGTGTAAAAAAAAGGTACATATCTACCTTAATAATAAATAATAGGACCAGGGAGATGCTTTTAAAATAGTCTATAAAATCTTCCCTAGAAAAATTAAATCAGCATTCATTTATCAGTTTAGTCTCGGAAAAAAAACACACACAAAACATCATCAATTCACCCTTCTCTTCCTTTTCTTCCTCCTTGCCTTTAATTTCTTGTAGAAAGAAAGGAGATGGAAAAGAACAAAAAAAAAAAAAAAAAAAAAAAAAAATCCCCCCCCCACTTATTCTTCCTCTTAGATATTTTTTTCCCCTATTTTTTACATCACCAGTATAATTTATCATTTGTGAAGATAGTGAGGGAGAGGGAGAGAGAGAGAGAGAGGGAAGGAGAGAGAGAGAGAGAGAGAGAGAGAGAGAGAGAGAGAGAGAGAGAGAGAGAGAGAGAGAGAGAGAGGAAAGGAGGAATGGAATAACGAGGAAGAAGAGGTAGACATAGAGAGAAGGAGGTACATAGTAATGGGTTTTAAGTTGTTTTTTTTGTCCTTTTTTTCTTGCTTTTAAAACTCGTCATCATTAATTTGTGAGAAAGATCGACTAGAAGAGAGAAACAATGACATAGGGAGAAGGAGAGAAAAGGAGAGAGGAGGAGAGAGAAAAAGAAATAGACAAAGTTAGAACGGTAAGAGAAAGGGAGAGCGAGAGGATTGAATGGTGAAAGGAAGAGAGAGAGCGAGAGAGAGAGAGAGAGATAGGAAAGTAAATGTAATGTGAAAATTTTAAAAGTCACAACGCAATCAGGGGGGAAAAAAACCAGGCCCAGAATCTAAAGTTACTTATTTTTACTTACCGAATCTCTCTCTACGTGTTTTATTAATTCAAAGAAAATGTAGGAAGTACCTACTTTGAAGGCCCAATTTTAGTCCAAGTACCTAGATATCACAGGCCAAGAATCTCAACCTATATTTTACTTGCCCTACCTGTTTATTTATTAAAAGAAAATATGGGGAAGTACTTTGAATTATTAATTCAAAGAAAATGTAGGAAGTACCTACCTACTTTGAAGGCTCAATTTTAGTCCAAGTAGATATCACAGGCCAAGAATCTCAACCTATATTTTACTTGCCCTACCTGTTTATTTATTAAAAGAAAATATGGGGAAGTACTTTGAAGAAGGATGCGACACAAAACTTTTGGTTTAGACCGGTGCAACGGTTGGCGGCATTTTACCGTTTTTTGGCGGTTTTCAGCTATAGCGACAAAACGGTTAGAGATATTGTAAAAGTTAGGGTAAAAGAACACTCAATACAGATTTCGACCGTTTTTTGCGGTTTTCAGCTATAGCGACAAAACGGTTAGAGATATTGTAAAAGTTAGGGTAAAAGAACACTCAAATAAGCATCATGGCGGCTTTCAGCTATAGCGACAAAACGGTTAGAGATATTGTAAAAGTTAGGGTAAAAGAACACTCAAATAAGCATCATTCAATCTCACACCAGATTTTTTTTCTTCCTCTTTTTTCTTCTATGTCTTCCCGATCTTCTTTACCCTTTTTTGTCTTTTTCTCCTTCCATCTTCTTCTGTCTCTCTTTTGAATATCTATCCTGCATTAGGCTGAGTTCTGCAAATAAAATTGCGAGGATAGGGAG
>NW_007387303.1:0-2127 GCF_000475195.1 Diaphorina citri
CCTTGGGTTTTCCTTGATGTTACCCTCCGCTGAAGACACATATTTGGCATAGCAATTGTCTGAGACAGTTTTGCAGAGTGATCTTAATCTGCGAAATTGAGCATATTGATGGGGAGAAGATGAAGATTTATAAAGCCGATGTACTGACTTTTTCTGGATAGTAAGGTTCTTTAAATAAGGGGAGTACCAGATAGGATAGGAATCTTTCTTAAGATGTATTGATGGAACATAAAGCTGGATGACATCCTGGACAACTAAATAGAATTGATGAACATTATCCTCTACACTGTCCGTAGACAAGAGAGCTCGCCAGTCAGTTTCAAAGTAGGTTCTATTAATGAGATTATAATCACCTTTCCGAAAATTGAAGCCATGATAATCATCATCCACCACCTCATCGGAAACAGGAAAGACACATTGGAACGACAGAGGAGGATGATGAGAGTCAACAGGGAGAATAGGATCACACTGAAGAACCCTACATTTAAACAAACAATTTTAATAATAATAATAATCATGTAGTGATAATAGTAGTAAGAATAATAACCATACAGTAGTAGTAGTAGTAGTCATGTTAGTAATAACCATGATAAAAGTGGGTTATAAAAAATAAAATTTTGCCACATTTTGGGAACTGTTTGTTTCCGAAAAAATCCAATGTGGCAACAATGGTGAACGAGTGTCCAAGTGACTGAGCGGGTACCACTCGTAATTTTGTATTGATATGTCCGAATTTCCATGTAAAAGTAAAATTGTAAAACAAGCAAACGTACATTTGTACAAATAAATGCTTTATTGAATTGAATGTTGAAAGTTTCTCATATTAGAGCATTGTATTGATATGTCCGAATTTCCATGCAAAAGTAAAATTGTAAAACAAGCAAACGTACATTTGTACAAATAAATGCTTTATTGAATTGAATGTTGAAAGTTTCTCATATTAGAGCTAATTCCAAAATACGTCATGAAGCCACCAAAGGCTAAAATGATTATCAATAGTACACAAAAAAAACATGAGTTCCAACACGAACAGCAATAGGAACAACACGCAGAGCAAGTGTCGCCACCCTCCAGGTAGCACCATTTGAGACAGAATTCCGCGGCAGAATCCGTACAGTCGTCACGACAGAAGCACATGTTCTTGCAGTTCTCGAAATCATCCTCGTCACACATCGGGTAGTCCCGGACGAAAATTTCTGTTAAAGACATGGTTGCGGTTCTTGATTGGTTTTTTGGCTTTGGTTTTCTCGATTAGGCACTTTTACACTGTGCTTCTTGCAGTTTCAACAACTGACGGTTTCAATTTATTGCTACGGGAGAATTGACCCAAGACGAAAAATTTTTCTATCCCGGACGAAAATTTCTGTTAAAGACATGGTTGCGGTTCTTGTTTGGTTTTCTCGATTAGGCGCTTTTACACTGTGCTTCTTGCAGTTTCAACAACTGACGGTTTCAATTTGGACCCAAGACGAAAAATTTTTCTTGATTCCAAAGGAGTTGATTTCGTTTATGTAGGAACTATCGGTAGGTCTAGTTGGATTTCGTAACGAGAGAACTAACTGCAGAAATTTGGGGATGTGTTGTTATTGCCAAAGAAGTGACCAAGGTATCTAGTACTGTATTTTTCTGCTCAAGAAATTGAAAATTTCTGACTATTATTGGCCATTATCAATCATTTTTTTTTTAATCATTTTTTTTTTGACCTTTGTAGATTTTGGCGTTTCTCCTCGTACTTTCTTTCAGGAGGAAAAACCCGGTATAGTCGACAAACACATTAAGGAACGCTCTGATCTGTTCAAAACGTACAGCGGGAAGATTACTCATGGGCGGGGATAACGATTCAGCTTTGAGTTTATAACAAGGTAAACACTTGAAGATACATTGCCTTACGAGGCTGCGTAGAGACAAAATCCAATAGCGACGTTGTATGATAGATTGAACCATTAGCGGTCCGCCATGTAGACTGTAGAGTATACAAATGGTAATGGTTACAAATCAGAACGGATAAGTGACTATTTTTGGGTAAGAGAAGCGGATGTTTAGCCGTAAAACTAGTCGGTGGCCTAACGTCAAAAAAGCTGCATTTCGTCAGGAAAGCACCAAATTTGGCATGGACCTTTATTTGGA
>NW_007387304.1:0-2127 GCF_000475195.1 Diaphorina citri
CTAGAGGTGAAAATGAAATCATTTAACTTGGGAACACACGTGTAACATCTATACGTTTCCAAGATAAAATATAAATAGATTATACCATTTTCTCATCTCCACCCTGAATGTCCAAGCACACTTATCCGTCAAGGATACGTTCCGTCACCTTACGTCTAGCTTGTTCCATATTACTTTAGAACTTTAGATTGGACCAAATGGACGACCGCAAACTTATTAACAGTACGGATACAGTCCGTCTACGTTCTGGATAAGTGTGTGTGTGAACCTATCGTCCCTTAAAATCACTCTCTAGAGTCTCTAGTGAATGACTAAAGATCCTTAATCTTCTAACCTCCACCTCGTTCACATCTTGGTAAGCCTAAATAAAGTCTTTTGATTTATCTTTTCTTGCACTATACTTGGATACTTACGAGTATACTTATTTCTTGATAAAGATGACTTCCTAATCTACAAGCAGACTGACGTGTGCCCTCATCAATCATACTCATGACGTCACAGCTTTTGTATTTTTCAATAAATAATAACGATTTTATCTTGAGATTTTGTACAGGGTGTATCTAAAACCGCTCAGTCAGCAGTGATTTGGCGTTTCACGAGGACGCTGGTGAACCAGTACTACCAAACAATGTAGCCACGACCAAGAGAGGTGTCCTCGACTTTGCGTTGTCTTAGGCCAGCCACTCACTATCAGGTACACCTGTCAGGTCTAACTGATACCTGATAGTGAGTGGCTGGCCTAAGAAGGGATAGTCCAATTTTGGCAAAGAGCTATAACATATACATTCTTCCTGATAGTCTAATTTGCTGAATAGTTTTAGATCGCATTTTCGGATTTTATACAGTTCAATAAAAGTTAGGTACCAAGTTTAATGAAGAAAAGTTTGAATACAAGACTTGTGGGTTCTGAGGTTGATGGCCTTTGGGTGAATCTTTAGCGAATCTGTGGTTGAATCTGATCCAAGGATTCCACGATCCAGGTCGTTTCAGTGTGTAGACCCAGCACATTGTGGGAATTTTACGAATATGTTATTGACCAAGTTTAATGAAGAAAAGTTTGAATACAAGACTTGTGGATTCTGAGGTTGATGACCTTTGGGTGAATATTTAGCGAATCTGTAGTTGAATCTGATCCAAGGATTCCACGATCCAGGTCGTTTCAGTGTGTAGACCCAGCACATTGTGGGAATTTTACGAATATGTTATTGAAACAAAGTCCAAGACTAAACGGTGGCCATCCTGTAGGAATTTTGAAAAGTATAAAACGTCGTTTGGTAAAAGTCACATCCGAAGTATTCTGAAGTTTGCTCATTGATAATGAAGACGGACAGAGAAAGGAAGATAGACGAGAGAAAGAGAAAAGAGTTACTCAGTAATTAATGTTTTCTTCTCCTCCTCGTTTGGTGTTTCACGAGGACGCTGGTGAACCAGTACTACCACACAATGTAGCCACGACCAAGAGAGGTGTCCTCGACTTTGCGTTGTCTTAGGCCACCCACTCACTATCAGGTACACCTGTCAGGTCTAACTGATACCTGATAGTGAGTGGCTGGCCTAAGAAGGGATAGTCCGATTTTGGCAAAGAGCTATAACATATACATTCTTCCTGATAGTCTAATTTGCTGAATAGTTTTAGATCGCATTTTCGGATTTTATACAGTTCAACAAAAGTTACCAAGTTTAATGAAGAAAAGTTTGAATACAAGACTTGTGGGTTCTGAGGTTGATGGCCTTTGGGTGAATATTTAGCGAATCTGTGGTTGAATCTGATCCAAGAATTCCACGATCCAGGTCGTTTCAGTGTGTAGACCCAGCAGATTGTGGGAATTTTACGAATATGTTATTGAAACAAAGTCCAAGACTAAACGGTGGCCATCCTGTAGGAATTTTGAAAAGTATAAAACGTCGTTTGGTAAAAGTCACATCCGAAGTATTCTGAAGTTTGCTCATTGATAATGAAGACGGACAGAGAAAGGAAGATAGACGAGAGAAAGAGAAAAGAGTTACTCAGTAATTAATGTTTTCTTCTCCTCCTCCTCCTCCTCTTCCTCATTCTACCCTTCCTTTTGTTCCTCCTTCTTCTAATCTTCGTTTTCCTCCTTCTCATCCTCCTCCTCCTCCTACTCA
>NW_007387305.1:0-2127 GCF_000475195.1 Diaphorina citri
AAAGAGAACAACAGGATAGCCGTTCCGAGAACGAACCTTATCCCTTCAGGATAAAATCCGCCCCGGGTGGGAATCGAACCCACGACTTAGCGCTTACAAGGGAAACGCGCTACCCTGCAAGCTAACTAAGTAACTAGGCTGGCTAATTGAGTCTTTGGAAAGCAACTTTTGAAACCCGAATTTTTGAATGTCCTATGTCAGGACAGTCAGAGAGAGCAAGGGAGCTATAAGGAGAGAGAGAGATGATGTGGTATAAACAGAGAGAAAGAGAGAGGGAGGGGAGAGGGAGAGAGACAGACAGAGTAAAAGAAGGGTAGGGAGGAACGGAGAGGGAAAATGAGATAGGTAATAAAAAGTTGTGCGAAGCTACGAAGGACAGAAGATGAAGATGTTATCTCTTTTCCACAGTTCAATAACATTCTAGTCAGTAGAGAGAGAGAGAAAGAAAGAGAGAGAGAGAGAAAGAGAGAGGGAGGGAGAGAGAGGGAGAGAGAGAGAGAAATATAGACTTAAAGGGGAGGGAGAGAGGGGGATCTATGTACCTCGACCTGCCTCAGTTCATACTATGAAAACTTAGGGGAAAAACTATTAGATACCTACCTACCTAATGTATAGGAGAGATAGGGTAATATTTCTTGAGAATTAACAGGGGAAATTTTGGGAAAAAAATTGCAAAAAATATAGAGATAAATTTTTATTGAAAGGTTTTCTCCAAAAAGAGCTTCAGCCAGTTTACTGTTACCAACCAATCAATAGATTGTAACCCAAGAGAGAGCCTAGTTAGCTTAGTTGGTAGTGCGTCTGCCTTGTAAGCGCTAGACCGTGGGTTTGATTCCCGCCCGGGGCGGATTTTATCCTAAACAGATAAGGTTCGTTCTCGGAACGGCTGGCTTTCTCCTATCGTGTCTTCCTTCTCTCATTGCTTTCGGGACGATAAGACCTTAGCAGTTACAGTTACAGTCTATCGAACTTTTTTTTTTCTCAAGACCTCAAGACGAAGGTCGAGTTCCGAGTAAATCAGCTTTAGTGTTTTTATTTAGTTTTATAATTATTTCCCGTTGAAAAAATGTACGACTTTTACAAAAACTTATGTAATGAATACCCTACATAATGGAGATTCATATCAACACAATGCATTTTCCCCCTGATTCTTGGAAAAAAAAATCCCTTTAGTGAAAAGGGAGGGAGGGAGGAAGAAAAAGAAACAAAGAATATAAGTAGTTGGGTACTTGGAACAAAGTAAGAAATGTACTGGGAAAATAGTGGGAGGGTGTTGAAGAAGGGTCGGTGGGAATTAAAGGAGGAGGAGAGGGAATTTAACGGTAGAAAATAAGGGAAAAGGAAAAAATATGAAAATGGAGGGAAAATAGAGAGGGAATTAGAGAGAAAAAAAAAGGTATGATACGTTTATTGGTAGCATTTTTACCGTAGAGTAACATACTTGTATTGTCGTGAAACATTTCTAAAGTACACGAACTTCTTACCTTTTATATTTATTTGTACTTTTTTAGCATGAAAAATTCAAAGTACCCACCCACGCTACGTAGGTACCCTTAAACTGGGCAAAAATATCTGCTGTCTTTTTTGTCTAAGAATATAAACATCTTAGAATAATATCTACACACAAACATCTGAAGGACAGTCAGCTCAGCTTATAGTGTTTTGTACTGAGACAGAGACATAACAATACTGAAGTTGAGGAGGTACTAAACAAGGTACCTTCTTGTTTTTCAACATTAGGAGGTGAGTAAAGTTGGCCCTGCCTGCCTAGTTATCTTGGTTGGTAGCGCGTAGACGCGCCAATCTGACCAATCTGACCTCTGAAGTAACTTGGCCAATCTGTAACTTGGCCAATCTGACGTCTGAAGTATTATAAAATATTGGAGATGATAGTCCAACAATTTCAATCTTAGTTCGTAGGACACTACAAAACCACAAGACACAAAACCTACCATGTACAAAAGTACAGCTGACTAAATAAAATCATTTTATTAATACTCACACACTTCTTAATAATGTTTACAAAAATTAGAAACGTCAACATAAATATTAGAAATGGATGATTCTTCCAAATCAAGAACATATTCTGGACGATATTATCGTGCTGGTAGAAGATCTGGGAATCGT
>NW_007387306.1:0-2126 GCF_000475195.1 Diaphorina citri
GAAAATGGGTACCTAACGTAAAGAAAGGAATGTAGAATTACCAACAAGGAAGAGAAATTAGAGCTCTCTAAAAAAAAAACTCTCATTTAAAAAAGAGGAAGAGAGGAACTAACATGAGAAAGGGAAGAGAGAGAGAGAGAGAGAGAGAGAGAGAGAGAGAGACAAAGGACGGAAAGGATGAAATTTAGAGAGAGAGAGAGAGAGAGAGAGAGAGAGAGAGAGAGAGAGACAAAGGACGGTAAGGATGAAATTTACTGTAATGAAACTGCCTCGAAAATATTTATGGCAGGCGTTAACGTTCGTCAGATGAAACCTTTTCTAGCACTCTTAACAGTCCACATTAAATATTTAGCCTCTACAGTCGGCTTTTATAAGATGTAACATGAGTAGGTGGGTATTAGTACTGTAAGGTTAGCTAGGAAGGCAAGTATGAGATAGGTATTGGGTAACACTAACAAGAAGACTACATTTATTAGCCCGTCCTTCCTTTGTTACCCACTTAAGAAGGAATTATGCAGGCTTTTCTTGCAGTGGAAGTTTTATATATAGTTCCCTTATTTACCATATATTATGTATTGTTTATTTCTTATTCTTGTAAATAAACAGGGCTCTGACCCTTGCTTTAAAAAAAGGCTTTTCTTGCAGCCTTGTTAGCTTGTTAGTTAGGTACCTACACTATAAACAACAAGATAACTAGATATCACAAGCCTCCTACAGAATATGTGTAAACTGAACTTTTTTTATGGAAAGAAAAGCAAGTTTCAAGTGACGGCATTTAACACTCGTATTTTGGATTTTCGCTTCGTTGCACGACCAATGTACACACCTACCTACGAGTATACCCACACCGAAAAATAGGTAGGTAAATTTTAATAACTCGGTATGTAGGATATAGGTAGTTGGGTAGTAGACACATACATAGGTTAGAATGTAGTAGGTAGAATAGGTATTTAGGTAAGTAAGAATTACGTATAATAGGCTTAGCCAAAGACTCTGTCCGTAATCTCTACGGGAATACAAACAAAAGTAAACCTCTTGTTTTGGTCTTCATGCCATTCTAAAGAACATTTTCAGTATCAGCTTTAGCGTATTGAACGAAAAAGAGAGACTGTAAGAAAATATATTGCCTTTTCTTGCGAGGTGAGGTAATAAAAGGAATGCCGGACTAAAGTCAGAAGCAAAGGGAGCCAGGGTTGTGGAGGGGGGGAATTTAATTCCTGGGATCTTTCTTCTTTGACCTTTGACTTAAGCTGTGAGGGCGGAACGCCGTTATCAAGTAGGTGGATACGTACATACTTATCAAAAGATGTCTGTGCGGTGAGTGTACGCGGGATTTCAAAGAAAACACTTCTTTCATCTCGTGAACTCATGTCTTAGAAATTTTATACATGCTTTAGAATTATTGTTACAAACATACCTACAAGGTAAGGAAGGGTGGGGAAATTTTCACGTACCTCATTTGAAGGCCTTATTTTATGGGTATGTGCTGAGGTAGTTCGATTTTAATATGACCTAGCTAGGCTGTATTACTGAAAGCAACTTTATTTAAGCCCTTCAAAGTAGGTGGGCTCAAAGATACCTAACCCATAACAAAAAACTCTTTTTATTTTACACATAGGTGTGTACCCTAGGTAAAAATAGTCCCTACTTTGTAGCTATCCAGACACCTACCTACCAATATTTATTTTTAGGAATGTACTCGTAGGTATCTGTAATAAACATGTAAAATTGTAAACCCCCACGTCCACCGCAAATCAGTAATGACAACAATGAAATACTCCTAGCATGTGCAATTCTCATTGGGAAAAGTGAAGGGAAGAGAAAATCAGTTTGATATATTCTATTTGTTTATTGCTTTCAAATAAAAAGGGAAAATCGCAGTTATTTGTTCTGAGTTTGGTAAACAGAAACAGTTCCAATTAAAAATATTAAAATCGGGAATGTGTTGTAAATATTATTTGTGATGGATAGGGAGATAGTGACTATTATTGTGGTTAAGAATCGTACATTGCATTTGTTTAATGAAATAAATTGGGATTTTTTTTTTTTTGCAAATAGATCAGTTGCGCTTACTTGGGTGATGTTTCAAAGTCATAGAGCAGGAAAAATGAGGACCAACGGAATTT
>NW_007387307.1:0-2125 GCF_000475195.1 Diaphorina citri
TTTGCAAGCCTTTTGAACACGATTTTTCCTCGGCTTCGCGTCGTGACCTCGTGTGAAGTTCAACGAGAGCTCATGGCTTTAGATTTCTTCTGACAGTTCTAATTGCAGAGAGTTCAGAAGTTATGCTAGTGAATAGTGAACTGTAGACCGTGTAGAGTTCCTTTAAGAAGAGAGTCATTACCGGATCCTCGAATGCCAAATAGAGTTCTAAAATCAGCAAAGTTCCTTTGAGTCTTGAAAACATGTATGTACCAATTTTCATTAAAATCGGACCAACTTGCAATTACATATTATTGTAAAGTTAGAGTGGGACAAACTGTCGAATTCCAACTTAGAATTAACTTTGTTAATTTAACAAAGACACTTTACACTGCTCCAAATTAACACCTTTCCAGTCCTTCTTCTTATGAAGGTTTAAAATGGAGGTCTGTCATTTTGAAACACATAAACATTAGGATGTTCATCCTCACTTGATCTCATTAGTCTCATCCTACTGATTGTTCACTGACACGAGGACAAGACAGCCCTGACTCCTGTTTTCTACAAACAAAATAAAACTTGATCTCATTAGTCTCATCCTACTGATTGTTCACTGACACGAGGACAAGACAGCCCTGACTCCTGTTTTCTACAAACAAAATAAATATCTACAATTGAATACAAATAAAAAAGAAGCAGTAGAAGAAGAGGTAAGTATACAGAGAAATTAAGCAGTAAGGGAAGAGAATTAAAAGTAATTGAAGAAAGCCAGACTGTTAGTCACAAAAGTTAAACACAAAATAGTTGACTAATATTAAGATGGCATCCAATATCCAATCCTGAAATAGATCAGTAACGAATATAATCTCCGCTCCAGACATGTCAAAAACTACTGTTCTATGTTTTCTCTATTTGTTAAAGCAGATGAAAATCGGACCGAAAACAATACTTTTTCATATTAGCAGGATAAGGAAATTGCCTCACTACACTCGGGATTTTGTTAAACTGAGATGTAGAAATAGAAAATCAGGAAAGTCTGAAGTTATTCTGAGATATGCTCTTTCAATTCGCAAATCCATGTAGAGAAAAGCTAGAAAAGAATGGTTAGATCCTAATTAATTTACAGGAATCAGGAAGAGGAATACCTACTAAGGACGAACATAAACAAATTTATAAACCTGCCTGCTGCAGTTTATGTTCACCCGAGGGGAAAGAACAGCGTATTATCTTCTTTTATTTTTGTTAATCGATTTCGCGCATGCTTTTAGCTTTTCCCACTACACCAGCGCCAGTAGTTTGAAAAAATACCCTGCCTTTTTTAATACAAAGAAAATTTGTAACACGAGATAGAGTAGAGAAAATATTTTCAGTACAACGTGTGTGTGTGAAGTGAAGAAAACAGAAAGGAAAATCTCGAGTGTCCTCAAGGAGCTCTTCTCACTCAAGCGGTCTAAAATTGGTACTTTTGGGTGCTTCTTTGATTTACTCAGTGATGACTTGCAGACAGAAATCAGGGTCGGCTTTTCGAAGACGTTGGAGAAATCGTTCTAATGACAGCCACTCACGCTCTGGCCGCGGTCTGACACACCTAGGTCTCATTCTTTTTTCGCCACACACGTTTCGACTGTCTATGTCTGTCGGGTCTGTCATATGGTCTCACTGGATCTGGAAGCTAACTGTACTTAATAAATTTTGTTTATGTACATAGTTTAGTTTACACCCATAGGTATATGTACATAGGTAGTATATGATATGTATTCATACTATTCATGAGTCATGACTAGTTTTGAAACTATCTCGGTTTCAAATTCTTGTTTTCCTGAACGGAAGGAGAATGTCTTATGTTCTTGTCAGTTTCCATTTCTATGCACGTAGGTACCTACACATGATTTCATATTCCCTCCCTTAGAACCTCATATCTTGTGGTACATAAATGCACCTATGCATACCCTTATGTTCTAGGTAGCAATGCTACAGTGTTTCCATACATAGGGGAAATTCCCCTACATGTATGGGTAGGGAATTTTAATGCTGGCAACACAGCAATGCCAAACAAAACATTATTATCCTATCCGAGATTATCCCTATATCTTCCTCTTGTAATCCTCGTATTGTTAGATAAGAACTCATCAATAGGGTGAGCTTG
>NW_007387308.1:0-2124 GCF_000475195.1 Diaphorina citri
CCAGTGACAGAGTCGTTATAAACAATTTCTATTGTATATTAAGAAATTAAGATTAATTTTATTAGTTTTTTCAACAGCTGTGTATTTGTATTGAAGTTCTGATGATGATTTATTTAACTATAAACTTAATGTTAAATTAATAGCTACTACCGTTTCAAAATGTTGATGTCACTAAAAAAGAAGGGAAAACTCATATCCGGCCCGAAGGACCAGATCTTCAATCACCATAGATAGATCTTATGGTGAAATTATGTATAATATAATATTCATTTTTCCTTCAGCCTCTAAATAAAAAAGTAGCAGTGTAGGTAGGAGGTAGAGATTGAAATGTTCACTGGATCAAATTTATTTTCCAATACCTCCCATCACCATCATAGATCTTATGGTGAAATTATGTATAATATCTTACATATTCTTGAGAGTTCATGTATGTAAAACATGCATTTTTTCCCCTTCAGCCTGTAGAAAAGTAAGTATAGTCAGATTTTTTTTAAAGAGGTTTGACAGAGGGAACTGTAACTGCTATGGTCTTATCGGCCCGAAATCGAAGAGAGAAGGAAGACAGGATAGGAGAAAGCCAGCCGTTCTGAGAACGAACATTATCCCATCAGGATAAAATCCGCCCCGGGCGGGAATCGAACCCGCGGCCTAGCGCTTAGAAGGCAAACGCACTACCAACTAAGCTAACCAGGCTGGCTATAGTCAGATTGAAATGTTTACTGGAATAAATTTATTTTCCAATATCTCCCTCAATCATTGATCTTATGGTAAAACTAGCTGAATTCCGTCGCTTCGCTCCGGAATCCCGCTAGATCATCCCGAGGCATGGCCAAACTTGTGGAAAAGGCATGGCCGAACTTCTGCCGTCGCCGTCGTCTCTGTGTGTCACCGTTACGACTGATGACAGGGTGGTTCATAAATAGAGGAACACCGCGCTGCCGTCGCCGTCGTCTCTGTGTGTCACCGTTACGACTGATGACAGGGTGGTTCATAAATAGAGGAACACCGCGAAATGTGGTAGGTATACTGGCGTTTTGGTGCACAGTGTGATTTGATTTTGGAGCAATCAAAACATCAGTCAGATAAATAATTATATTAAGAAAATACATAATATCAGTTTCATCCTTTCATCATCAGAACTTCAATGACACCACGATGTCCCGAATTTAGGCCTGAATAATGATTTTGATAGCTAAAAATAATACCTAAACCCCATTTTATATGTATGTAGATTTAAAAAACCCGTAACGCGTAAAAATAAGTATACCTGATTACACCTAAATAAATATTAGATTACCTCAATAAATATCATTATAAATGAGATTTTGAATTTGACTGTAAGTGCAGATTTGAATTTTTCAAATTCAAACCTGGGATTGCACTGAAAGTTACCAACTACATATGAAACTTTCACTGTTGCACAAAAAAAAAAAAAAAAAAAAAAAAAAAAAAAAAAAAAAAAAAAAAAAAAAATCAGATAAATAATTATATTAAGAAAATACTTAATATCAGTTTCATCCTTTCATCATCAGAACTTCAATGACACCACGATGTCCTAATTTAGGCCTAAATAATGATTTTGATAGCTAAAAG
The DNA here is from genome assembly GCF_000475195.1 of Diaphorina citri. NCBI lineage: Eukaryota > Metazoa > Arthropoda > Insecta > Hemiptera > Psyllidae > Diaphorina > Diaphorina citri. The sequence continues at coordinate 1,594 of NW_007387308.1, forward strand.
TAATACCTAAAACCTATTTTATATGTATGTAGATTTAAAAAACCCGTAACGCGTAAAAATAAGTATGCCTAATTACACCTAAATAAATATTAGATTACCTCAATAAATATCATCATAAATGGGATTTTGAATTTGACTGTAAGTGCAAATTCAGATTTGAATTTTTCAAACTTGGGATTGCACTGAAAGTTACCAACTACATATGAAACTTTCACTGTTGCACACATAAAAAAAACAGGACCTAATAGATGTGTACAACTGTACATATTTGGCAGCGGCAGTTCTGCCAAACGCCAAGTAGGGCAGTTGGGATTCCGGAGCCTAATTAGCTAAAAAAAATACCCACAACCAAAGGGAAGGGGGATAAAAGGGCGGGGGCATAAAGGGCAACTCCTCAAGTCACACACAGTAAGGGCAAAATAGAAAAACAATGCAAACGAATGTTTTCTGAGGGGGATTTTCTTTTCCCCCGTCCAAAGGTGTGTGAAATTCTAGTCAATGCGAAACGTTAGGTATAACACAAAATCAAAA
>NW_007387309.1:0-2124 GCF_000475195.1 Diaphorina citri
GGTAGGTACTGTAATAGAGGGAACTGTAATTGCTGGTCTTATCGTCCCGAAATCAAAGAGAAAAGGAAGACAGGATAGAAGAAAGCTAGCCGTTCTGAGAACGAACATTATCCGTTCAGGATAAAATCCGCGCCGGGCTGGGATCGAACCCGCGGCCTAGCGCTTACAAAGCAGACGCACCACCAACCAGGCTGGCAAGGTTAAGAGAAGGTGTTGTTATTGTTTGTCTCTTATTTTATTTCATCTATAACAATTCTTTCACAAGCTCAAACAACCTAGAGCTGAATCCTCCTCGTCTAAAACTTTAGCAAAAATAACTCAAGTTTGTGTCGACTGAGGAGGAAACAGCTCAGGTCTATAGCAATTCATTCTTTTGATCTTCATCATTCACATGATCTTCTTCTTGTCTCAAGTAATCTTGTTCAGTTTTCCAAGCAATTTTGATAGTTGGTATTTGAATTTGAATCTTTATTTTTCAAATATAACACATTACAAATTTAGGCACCCCTAAGCTTAGTCAAACTTTTATAAGGTGGGCTCTCCCTTTTACAAATCTAATTCCTTATAATAGTTACAATAATATTGAAATTTTTCATTACCAACAGTATTATCTTCCATTACCATTACAAACTAATGCCAAATTTAGCCTCTTTTGACTTACAGAAGTAAGTTAAATTAATGCCGGAGACAAAAATGGTATTTGATAAACAGAAACAAGCGCTCATTTGTGTGAGAAATGTGAAAAAAAATCCACCAAAATCCATTTTTTTGGTTTTTCTGGACAAAATTTGCACCACCACTTTCGTGTTCCTCATAAAAAGAACTTTAATTTGATATATAGGTCGACCAGGTTTGGATAAGTCCTTCTATCGGGACAGACAAACAGACACCGAAGCGAATACAATAGTCCGTCCCTATACGTTTTATTATTACTATTGTAATTTAATAAAGGAAGGACGGACTAAAAAGGTGAAGAAGAATCAACAGAAAAAGCGATTTTTTTTAGTGGCAGGAGTGGCAGAAATAAGCTCTTCTACCCATCCACAATGTCATAGTACCTATGTCAGAGTGTTGGATTTCGGCCAGTTATGATCAGGGAGTCTGGTGAAAATAAAATTCATATACTACTGACATTTTTTTACTATTGTAATTTAGGACGGACTAAAAAGGTGAAGAATCAACAGAAAAAGGGAATTTTTTTAGTGGCAGGAGTGGCAGAAATAAGCTCTTCTACCCATCCACAATGTCATAGGTAGTACCTATGTCAGAGTGTTGGATTTCGGCCAGTTATGATCAGGGAGTCTGGTGAAAATAAAATTCATATACTACTGACATTTTTTTAAAGAGGTTTGAGAGAGAGAACTGTTACTGCTAAGGTCTTATCTTCCCGAAATCGAAGAGGGAAAGAGGACAGGATAGGAGAAAGCCAGCCGTTCCGAGAACGAATCTAGAATAGAATAGAATAGAATATACCTTGTTTATACTACCAGCATAGGACTGAAAAGTCCCTTTACTCTCGCAGTCTAAACAAGGTCCTACTGACATTTTTTTAAAGAGGTTTGACAGAGAGAACTGTTACTGCTAAGGTCTTATCGTCCCGAAATCGAAGAGGGAAAGAGGACAGGATAGGAGAAAGCCAGCCGTTCCGAGAACGAATCTACTGACTTGACAGGCAATATTTTCTCTCTTGTTTATCGGGACGATGAGACCCTGGCAGTTACAGTTCCCTCCATCAAACTTCTTTAAAAAAATTAATAATAATAAAAATAAAAAAAATATCTAAATCTCTTATTTTTCTTGAAGTCAAAGACAGATAAAGGCATTATGGGGATTTAGTGAAAGGAGAAAGGAGGGGAAAGGACGGAAGGATGTAGGGAATGGGGACGGATTAGGACGTGTCTGGATAAGAGGAAGAGCAAACAAGCGCGGGTATGATACATATCCAATCTAGCTAACTTACAAATTGTAACCATTGTTTAAAATACATACAAGTTGTTAATTCGTATGAGGTATTAATTAGTAGAATACAAAAGTTAAAATACATATTATTAGTATGAGGAGAGAAAATTGTGATTCGGGGTGTTAAAAGGTCTTTTGAACTTACCTCCAATGCTATGAGCACAG
>NW_007387310.1:0-2123 GCF_000475195.1 Diaphorina citri
AAAGGTTCTCTTTTTTTAGCTATTGCACGAATGGTACAGTACGTCAGTAAATTTTCTTTGATGTCTATTTATTTATTTATTTGACTAAAAATCAATGCAGGTATTGTTTTGACATGAAACATTGAGATTAGAGATACCGAACATTCAACTAATCTGGAGGTCTGAAGCATAATATTGAGTATCAAATTAATGCTATTATTATTTTTCCTTGCTTTTTTTTTCCTAAAGAAATCAAGAAATTTCTCAAAGTAGGAAGTAAGTTGCTATAAAAAGAACACAGTTTACACTCCATATAAATATGCAGTGAAGATTATAACATTAGAACAAGTTACCTTATTTGATTATGTGGATCATAATGAACATTGCTAGGGAAATTAATAGGGCACCACCCTCTAAATGAAATGCACTCAATAGTAAAAAAAAAAGAAAAAAAAACTAATTGAACTCCGTTTTCCGTTGAATCCTTGGCTGAGATGGAAAATTCTAATTACGGCGAGAAATGCGTTTGTACAGCACCTAATTGAACTCCGTTTTCCGTTGAATCCTTGGCTGAGATGGAAAATTCTAATTACGGCGAGAAATGCGTTTGTACAGCACGAAAAAAAAAACTAATTGAACTCCGTTTTCCGTTGAATCCTTGGCTGAGATGAAAAATTCTAATTACGGCGAGAAATGCGTTTGTACAGCACAGCACTTCCTTTTCCTTGAAAATATATAAACAATTCCAAGAAAGTAAAAAAAAGGAAATTGTAATGAAGGAGAGAAACATTTATTTCATGACAAATGCTTTCTATGACTGGTTGCACAATGCAACATCACAGCCAAAACCAATGATAACGAGACTGGTTGAACATCACCGTTCATAGTGATAACGAGTAAACGAGTTATAACCGGGAGTCCAAATCGAGAGTTCTCTTGGACCTTTGACAGTCTAGTCTTGATTCAGAATGAGATGTCAACTTGTCAGGTCGCAGGTACATTGAGGATCTCTATTTTCCGTGTCCAGAGATTTCAGACAAAATCTCTAAATCGAAAGCTCATCAAAGCAACGCTTCTTATTCCTTACAGTTACAGTAAGCAAGGAGGCAAATGAAATCCTGTCATATTCTAGGACAGGAATACCAGGATAGGATTTTACAGCTATAACAGGAACTTGACACTAAACTTGACGCCTAGAATACTTTCTACGTCAGATACTTTTCCCCGGGAAAAGCAATTTTCTTTCTGATTGATCCGGAAACGTCAGATACGCAGATAGCAATGCTGAAACACTTTCTCATTTCAATGTAGCTAGATGTTCTTTCTCACTTTTCTATATCTCAATGAATATTCTATCACGATTATCTCTCAACTCTCGATGAATGTTAGGTAATGATAATCAATTTGATTTGTTAAGATGTTCAAGGGATAGAGTTCTTTATGCGACCACCACATAGGTGGTACTGACGCACTGAATCACTGATGTACCACAGATGATAGTGTACTTAATAACTAACTAGAATCTAGATTGACAAATAAGAGCAGTTAGTAACTAATTTTGTAGCTTCGTTAGAAGAACAGGAGGTACATAGGTATTGTTTATTTTAAGTTTTCTTGAAAAAATAGAAAGTAAAAATGGCAAAACATCTCTTGAAACCATTCCGGCAAAATTCAGTAGAGGTCCCGTTTGTTCAGCATCACCATATTGAACCGCCTTCCCCTATCACTTCTTATTAAGTAAATAGGGACCTCAGACCAATTGAAAAACTTTTTATCCTTCAAATTTTCCGACTCGAGGGCTTTTTCAAGTGGCTTCATAACTCGGATTGCTTCGAAATTTGTTCGGGAAAATCTGAAAAACTCGTCCGCAGGGAAATGCCATCCGGGGGGGTCTGTGACTTTTTGTTGTTATATCAAAATGATATTGCTTTGTAACGATATAGGTAGGAATCTGGAATCTAGATAGGTACCACTCTCGTTCCATCATCTTAGCAATTTAACAGAGGTCGCGGTAAAAATAAATAATTAGGGTAGGTAGGTAGGTACCTAAAAAAATAAAAAATAATAATCTGTGACGTCACGTGACGCCAGTTTGACCAATGAGTAATTATTATTTATTGAAGTTTGATTGTCAAAAAAAAAAA
>NW_007387311.1:0-2123 GCF_000475195.1 Diaphorina citri
CTATTCTTCATATCCGGCCTATTCCGGACCGTGTGTTATTGTTGTTGAGTTATGGATCATAAATCTAGTTATACGGGTGTTATCCTATTTCCGATAACTTTATTCTAGTCAAAGTCGAATTTCTGCTTTCCCGCCGAGTGATGATGATGATGGTGGAATTCTTGCATCTTGCATGTAATTTCGAATCCTATCCGGTTGGGACATTTTCTATTCCTTCCCAGATAGGCCCGAATATGTCTTGAAGTAATGCGAAAGTAGCTCCGAAGTAACATCTACTATCAAATACCTGAATAAAAAATGTATACTCCTCATTGTTTAGTTTCAGAAGTGTGCTCGTGATATAATGGAACCGTTAACAACCTGTCGTCCTGAAACAGGCTTGCAAATCATCTCATATGGAACCGGTAACTCGAAAAAGAACCAAGGACCGATACACACGCAACCATTTGTCAACAGGAATTTTAATTGTGTTGAGCTTAAATGTTTTCACAGATGTCGTTCCCGGCTTAATACACTGCGGTAATTCCCGTTTTCACGTTAAAATTTACTACTTGACTTGGACCCGAACCACCAACTTCCATCGTTCCGGATCCAAAGGAAACCGTGCTAATCACTTCACCACTGAGGTTGGTGTCTGCAGACCTATCTTCCAACTTGGTCTCACAATTTTGTCTCTCGACTCTCGAGAGATCATACGTGTGTACCGCAAAATTCAGATAATCAGATATGAAGTCCGCACTTCTGTCGCAAGACAAGTTGAACAAGAAAGATGAGTCTGGAGACAAATTTTAGCGTGTTTCCGTGTGTACCAGACTAAAAATAAATAGACAAGCGTCAAGTATGATTTTGAATTTGAAGACAATTTTTGAGCAAGGTTGTGTCATAAAATTTACATTATGAAGAACTTGAGCATACGAAATGAAAGTCATTCCTGTAAACCGCAGCTTCAATAGAGTAATCTTCAAATTAAGTCCTAATTTCGTACAGGGTGGATTGTTCTATCGAAAGTTTTACTGAATGTAAAGAGTCAAGAGAGGTTTCCGTAGTACTGTAGAAGCACTGGTCTGAAATCACGAATTTACTTATAAGACAGAAACATACTCGTACAGACGATAGAAAAGACGCGAATGGGAATAACAAATTAGCAGGTGTAAAAAGATAAAAGATTTTTTTTAAGAGGTTTGACAGAGGGAACTGTAACTGCTATGGTCTTATCGTTCCGAAATCGAAGAGAGAAGGAAGACAAGATAGGAGAAAGCCAACCGTTCCGAGATCCGCCCCGGGCGGGAATCGAACCCGCGGCCTAGCGCTTACAAGGCAGACGCACTACCAACTAAGCTAACTAGGCTGGCAAGATAAAAGAAAACATCAATTTAACTTGGAATATTGAATAAAGTTGGTAGTTTTTCTTTGTATTTAATCAATGGATGGGATTATTACCCAAGACATCCAAATCTGAATTTGCTAACATACGAGTATTTACTGTCGAACGAGTTTTTCATGAATGGCAAAAAAAAAAAAAAAAAAAAAAAAAAAAAAAAAAAAAAAAAAAAAAAAAAAAATATTTTCATGGAAAAACAGGGACGTAAGAGAAGAAGTACTAATGTTCCTACTCATGACTCAGTGACTAACCACTCTTTCATTTCTGCGATTAGCACGGCCTTCATCTTCGACCTCCGAATATCCTCAAGGCCTTGGGTGAGTAGTCGGTAAATTCTGCCTTCAATTTGAACAACTACAAGGGACGACCTCCTTTCGGCCTTGGTGACTTAAACTACACACATAGGTACTACTGCGGCACTGCGGCTTTAAAAAAATAACTCTCAGACTGCAGTTCTGCGGTCTTAAATAGCTCTTGGGTCATTATCCTTTTAGTTCAGATAAAATAAAGTAACAAGTAGGTACACCCTATAACATTGGTTTTAACGCTTGAACTTTTAATATCTTCAATGTTAATGGTGGAAAAAAGTCGAAAAGTTTGTGCTTCTTTGTCTTGGTATTTTTTAAATTTCTTGTTTTCTTTTTTCTAAATTCTTGTTCCAATTTCCAATGGGATTCTGTCGGAATGAAAACTCAAAAACTTATTATTTCATTAGGAATTTTCATGATTAGGTACAATATAT
>NW_007387312.1:0-3392 GCF_000475195.1 Diaphorina citri
TTTTTTCGGGTCTGTGCTTGGAATATGGGGTGCACTCAGCTTCGTGAGGACACTCGAGTAGATAGATACCTACTATAGCAAGCAGGAATATTACCAGGATGTATGATTTCTCCTGGTTCCTCCATTTGTATTATTTCCCCCCTCAAGTGTGGTACCTCTAGAAACCCGGGTGATGTTCTCAATTCTCATTTTTTCTTCTTCTTCTTCTTCTTCTTCTTCTTCTCCTCCCTCATCCTCTCCTTCTTTCTCCTCCTCCTTCTTCTTCGCCTTTTTATTCCAGATCACACCAAGTTGCTGAGGTGAGTGGAGGGCTGATTATTTATTTGTATTCTCTCGTTTGCTATTCTTCACTCTCCGCTGCACCTGTTTCTTCTTATCTTTTGTCAACAGGTCATTAATTTATCAATCTTTAAGCATCGGATCAGTTAGTCTTCAGGAATAATACATTTGCTTGTTACACACAAGTGTGTTGGTCAAAAATTAACTGTGCATTTATAGTAGACAAATCCGTTAGGAAAAGTTATAAAAATGTTCAATATAGATTTTAATAGTCTTCAACAGTTGAAGATGTTCATGGTATTGATGGTGATAACTAACATTTCAATAATTATTCTTGACTGTTTCCTTGTCTGCAGTTTTCCTCTGGAGCTCTACATTCGTTAGAGACACTTCGTCGACGTCTTTTTTTGGCAACCTGTATAGCAGTGATTTGTTTATAAAAATTACTAAAACTTGTTTTGTGAACATGCTCGTATTGTGTATAGAATCTATGATCAACAGCATATCAAAAATCCGTGAATTTCATCGAAAGCTGTGGGAATCGCCATATTCTGATACTCCAAAAAGATCTCATGGACGAAGAAATTCCCTTCCATTTTGTGAACATGCTCGTATTGTGTATAGAATCTATGATCAACAGCATCTCAAAAATCCGTGAATTTCATCGAAAGCTGTGGGAATCGCCATATTCTGATACTCCAAAAAGATCTCATGGACGAAGAAATTCCCTTCGATGCAGGACAGGCAAAGGGTACCACAAGTTGAGAAGCGATCGCGTAAACCATTGCAAGAACCAAGAGTCGAAGAGTTGTCAAAGTAAAAGTTTCTGTGCAGTCTCCGACCTTGTTCTGGTTTGGTCTAATCAACTTGGAACTTGAAGTACCTACCTACCTCCTCACTCCCACAGGATTGGAGAGTTCCGTCTGTGGTGACACTCAATATTATTTCAACCTAGCCACTATCAATAGCCGGCTTTACAATCTCATTGACCGAACGATAGTGACGTCTATGTTTTAACTCGACCGTTTTGCATTTGGTTTGGATGTCTGTATGTTCCGCTATAACTCGCGATTGCCTGGTCTGAGTTTGATGAAATTTTGGTACATATGTTCCTTGAATCAAGGCACGTCGCTGATTGAAATTTGGGGCCCCAAAGTTGAACGGGGCCGCCGTTACGATCTTTCAAAGCTTTACGATCCCCCAATACAGTTGCCACGCATATCAATACATATTCATATGCGTGGGAAGTCAAGATGGTAAACCCCTGACAATCTATTGTTCTGTCAAAGGTTCAAAATGTACCAAAGGTAAATCTTTTGTTTCGTTTAAAAGGTTCAAAAATATTCAAAATCATTTAATTTTATTTTTTAGAGTGATTGACAGGTTTTTATAATAGTGTCACCTCTTTATTTTTAGATATAGGTACCTACATAAGACGTGTATATAGTTTTATTTCTGTTTTGATACATAATTATGTATTACGTAGGGTTACCCATTCATAGTTAGGATTACCCAGAAGACATTTTTTTCAAAGCAGGACATTTTTCTAAATCCTAAATTTGTTCAAAATACAAATAGGTACCAAGTTAAACGACAATTGTCTATATGAGAGGACGAGTGAGGTCTACAGTTTACAGAACCAATAGTGTTAAATTGTTTGTTAACTTCTGAAACTGCTCGGATAGATACTATGCCCAAACAGTCTCCAAGTATTCTCAGAAGTTCAAGAGGAGATTGTAGACTCGGCTATACTTGTAAATGACCTCAAATTCAACTGAAGTTCAAGTAAAATAAGAACATTAAAAAAAAAAAAAAACAACAACATCTGGATTGTGGAAGCATTCTTGGATTGTGGAAGCGCACTATTTGAGAAAAAAAAATGGGAATGGGAACGTCTAAAAAAAATAATAAAAAAAAAACATCACTTTTCCTTATTTGAAAATTATGTGAAGGCACCATAAAAAACAACGGCGTTTTCCCCCGAGAAATTTCAAGAAAGCTTCCTTCTTCCCACCCCTGCGCGAAAGAATGTCAACAAATAACACAGACTCCTCACCATTATACACCATTAGGGAGGACTGGGTAGGCAATAAAACCGGAAGTGAGGAAGCAATAAAAAATAATATTTGAAAAATAGAACAACAACTTTTGTTCCTTTCTTTTACCTTTTTCAGTGTAGGGGAGCTTATTGAAGATAAAGATGCCCTCATTGGAAATTGCCTTTATCTATTGTTGTGGATAGGTCCTGGGTTCGATCATTCGAGTTAAAGGACAGAGAAAGTTTTTTTCGGGTCTGTGCTTGGTAATATGGGGTGCACTCAGCTTCGTGAGGACACTCGAGTAGATAGATACCCTACTATAGGAATAAAGAAATAAGGAGAGAAACTACGTACATTGGCCATTGTTGGCATTTGTCTTTTAGGATAACTTGGCTTGGTGTCCAATGTGTAAGGTCCAAGCCATAGTAACACCTTCTCTCCTTTTTGGCCCCGTTTTGTTCCATAGAGCGTCCGTAATAGATTTTCGGAAGTGAGTTCACAGATAACAAGCTTCATACGTGATTATAAGGCAAGAAAAATAATAACAACGGATGTAATAAAATAAGAAATAAAAAAGAACTATGGCGTTTATTACGTTATATAAATAAACTACTCAAGTGTAGTAAGAGTCTTTCTACTCACCCCTTTTTGTGAGGTCTATGTGCCTATTTTGTTTATGCTTGGTGTGGTTATGTACTCCCTCTTCATAGATTTGCCAAAACAAATCTTTTCTACTGCCTCGCCCGCTACCGCATCTGTGTGTTTGTTAGACTTAGGTTTTGTCCACGTCGCCTCTCACCTTCTTATCGTTTGCTCTCTTATGTTTATTTTATTAGTCGGCGGAGGGTGAGTGGAGTCGTTGAACCACACTGGACCTTATTCTTTCCGCTTCTTCCTCCTCCTCTTCCTTCTTCTTCTTCTTCTTCTTCTTCTTCTTCTCTCTTCTTTACTCTTAACTCTTGTTCGTAGGGGCCGAAAGATCTCCATGTGTGAACTCCCCCTTTTTATTATGTTACCTCCTTGGTCCTCTTTAGTATGTAGGACCATTAGTAAGGACGAACGATATCATCACAT
>NW_007387312.1:10749-11188 GCF_000475195.1 Diaphorina citri
TCAAAAATCCGTGAATTTCATCGAAAGCTGTGGGAATCGCCATATTCTGATACTCCAAAAAGATCTCATGGACGAAGAAATTCCCTTCGATGCAGGACAGGCAAAGGGTACCACAAGTTGAGAAGCGATCGCGTAAACCATTGCAAGAACCAAGAGTCGAAGAGTTGTCAAAGTAAAAGTTTCTGTGCAGTCTCCGACCTTGTTCTGGTTTGGTCTAATCAACTTGGAACTTGAAGTACCTACCTCCTCACTCCCACAGGATTGGAGAGTTCCGTCTGTGGTGACACTCAATATTATTTCAACCTAGCCACTATCAATAGCCGGCTTTACAATCTCATTGACCGAACGATAGTGAGGTCTATCGACCGTTTTGCATTTGGTTTGGATGTCTGTATGTTCCGCTATAACTCGCGATTGCCTGGTCTGATTTTGATGAAAT
>NW_007387313.1:0-2123 GCF_000475195.1 Diaphorina citri
CAAACTTGCCTCTCATTAGGTAAGTTGATCACAAGACTGTATTGAAAATTCAAGTCGATCTTCCTCTGGAAAGGTTGTTTGGATGACTCTGAACCGACTCAGAACGGGAGTGACTCGCTGTAAAGCTAAACTAAGGAAGTGGTGCTACACAGACGAGGACAGATGTGATTGTGGGTCAATCCAGACCGAGGCTCACCTTCTATCTTGTCCTGACCTCCCTGAAACTTGCACCATGGAAGATCTGCAAGTCGCAAACGACAAAACAGTTACAGTGACGAGATGCTGGATGAACAAGATCTGAACAACTTGACAACAATGGTGATCCGGACTTGGAAAGTAAGTAGGTAAGTGTCCTTTGATATACCTTGTTTCTCCTGCCGAGTACTAAAAAGTCCATGTTGGTAAGGAAAGTTGTTCAGTGTTTTACAAACACCTTGTACTCCTTAATAGAGGAAATTATTGCCCATCTTCTGTGCCCAATCTGAGTTTAACCATCTCCTGCAACTTCAAAGCATCGAGCATCTTCAGTGCTGGATGCTCGAGATTTGATTCTCCTGTGGAACTCTTAGGAAAATTGGAACCAACCTGAGTGGTGCAGTGATTAGCGCCGTGGACTTCGGATCTGGAGGTTGGTGGTTCGAGTCCAAGTCAAGTCATAAAATTTATCTAGGTGTAATATTCGAGGAACGATATTTGTGACAAGCATTTAAATATGCTCGAATTAGCGCCGTGGACTTCGGATCTGGAGGTTGGTGGTTCGAGTCCAAGTCAAGTCATAAAATTTATCTAGGTGTAATATTCGAGGAACGATATTTGTGACAAGCATTTAACTATGCTCGACACAATTAAAAATTCCTTTTCCTTTTTTTCCCTTAGGAAAATCGGTAGACCCCTGACTGGAACCCTTAACCCTTAGGACCAACCAACCACCATTATCCAAGACCAACCAACCACCATCATCCTCCTCATTTCGAAGATGGACAGAAATTTTTCACAGGGAAGAAACAAGTCTTCTTTTTTTTCGTCTTCTTCTTCGTCGTCGACCGTCTTCTTCTTCTTCGTCTTCTCTTTTTCCATCTTCTTCTTCTTCTTCTTCTTCTTCTTTTCCTTCTTTTTCTTCGTCTTGTTCGTCGTCGACCGTCTTCTTCTTCTCCTTCTTTTTCTTCGTCGTCTTCTTCTTCTTGTTCTCTTTCGGAGAATATCTTTTTCAGCAGAAAACCCACGCGAAAATGGCACACAGAAACTCATTTTCTTATATTAGGTAACGGAAGCCCAATCGAATGACTTCGTTCCGAAACTCTAAATATCGGGAAGCTTGACACTATAAAATAGCATTCCAAAGGAAATCAAAGTAAGTATATAACAAAGTAAATCAAAGTAAGTATAACAAAGTAAATCAGGGAATTAAAACAATAATAGATAAGAGGTGTTCCACCCTTACTGATGGCATCCTATCACTAATTTTTGTCTCAGTGAACCCTTAGGAGTCTTAGGACCAACCAACCACCATTATCCAAGACCAACCAACCAACCAACCAACCAACCAACCAACCAACCAACCAACCAACCAACCAACCAACCAACCAACCAACCAACCAGCATCATTCTCCTCATTTCGAAGATGGACAGAAATCTTTCACAGGGAAGAAACAAGTCTTCTTTTTTTTCGTCTTCTTCTTCCTCTTGTTCTTCTTCTTCGTCGTCGACCGTCTTCTTCTTCTTCGTCGTCGACCGTCTTCTTCTTCTTCTTCGTCTCCTTCTTTTTCTTCGTCTTGTTCGTCGTCGACCGTCTTCTTCTTCTTCTCCTTCTTCCTCTCCTTCTTGGTTTTCTTCTTCTTGTTCTCTTTCGGAGAATATCTTTTTCAGCAGAAAACCCACGCGAAAATGGCACACAGAAACTCATTTTCTTATATTAAAAACTCATTTTCATTTGGATCTTAATTTTCTCGTCTCCTTATTTTTACTTTTCTTTTTATCTTTCACCTCCTCCTCCTTTTTAGTCCGTCCTTCCTTTATTATTACGATGGTAAAAAAAAGGTATAGTCGACGGACTATTGTATTCGCTTCGGTGTCGTCTGTCTGTGTGTCTGTCTGACCCCATAGAAGGACTTATCCAAACCTGG
>NW_007387314.1:0-2122 GCF_000475195.1 Diaphorina citri
TTTTTTTTTTTTTTTTTTTTTTTTTTTCCAGACAGGACAAGATTTTTATGGCTCAGTCTTAAGCTGTGTCCACGCATACTCGTCGACGCCGTCGTTCGATGTCGACTAAAACTATACACTGCCTCGATAACATAATATGTAGATTCACCTCGTCGATCGACGGCGTCGACTATGTGTGGACACAGCTTTATTTTTGTCCCCGTGTTATTTAAACTACTTATAGCCAGGATCTCAATCAGAGTTTAAACTTATGTAGCTAACTCTTGGATTGAACAATCTGATTGGTTGATTTCGAACTTCGTAGCCAATCAGATTGCTGAACATTTCTAAATGTAGGATCCAAGAGTTAAACTTACCTACACCTAGTTTTTAAACATTTTAAACTCAGATTTCAGATTAATCAGGGTCAAACCATGAAACCACCTACCTCGGTGGTGTAGTGGTCAAGGCGCTCACCTGGTAAACAGGAGGGCGTGGGTTCAATCCCAGCCGAGGTATGGAATTTTATCACAGATACTATACAGGGTGTTCACTGTCCAACCTAAAACTGTCTCATATGAAATTAACCTGTAAAATCAGTTTCTTTTTTTTACTTTCCTTATCCTATAGACCTGTAGGAAGAAAAGTAATATATATTCTGACCAATAAAACTCCTCAGTATACTTTTTTGGCGGTCAACAAAGCACCTCTTATGTAACTTTTTACGAGGAATCAAACACAGGAAAGTCAACCGGGGCGGACTTTATCCTAAACCGATAAGGTTCGTTCTCGGAACGGCTGGCTTTCTCCTATCCTGTCCTCGTTCTTTCCTCGATTTTAGAACGATAAGAGCTCATTTGGAAATTTTTTTAGGGGGAAAAGGAAAATTGTCTCAGTACTAAAAGTTGCACCAATCGATTCCTCCTAAGTTACACAACCTTAAGACGACATCGACACTTCTGTGACGGCTTAAAATTTTCTCATAAAAAAAAAAAAAAAAATGTATTTTTGAGTTTTACTGGGCTAAATAAGCACTACTATTATTATTATTATTATTATTATTATTACTATTTTTAACTTACTTTCCTCCCTGCAGAATGACTATGCTGGTATGACACAAATAGGTATATTTAATGCAGCACTGCAGCAGTACGAAACAATTAGTGTTCTCTCAAATTTAGTAATATATTCCAAAATCTGAAATCTAATTTCGTGTTATCTAAAATAGGCCATGCTACACCATAGAACGATGGATAACAAAATAAAGTACAGAATAAAATACTTGGAAACTTTGCCCTGCGTCCATCATGGAAACATTGGAAAATTGCATCGTAAAATCTGCATAAAATCTAATTTACCTTCGGAACGGAAAGAATTAGTGTTATCTCTCAAATTTAGTTGTATCATATTCGAAAATCTGAAATCTAATTTCGTGTTATCTAAAATAGAGCATGCTACACCATAGAAGGATAGATAACAATGAAATACCTATAGTACAGAATAATTAAACTTAATGAAATTTGTATGTACCTACCTACATTTTTTTGGTACCTCGGCACCGCTTCGCAATACATACTTGAAGGTACATTCTTCTACATCCATGCCTATCCAAGAAAGGAAAAGTTCGGTTAGAAAATGTCCGCCCTTGCCGGGATTTAAACCCAGCACCTCCGGGTTGAAAGTCAGTGCCCTTGACCACTCGGTCCCAGAGGAGGGCTAGTGGTTATTATTTTTTGACCTCTAAGGTGTTTTAACACCACGGAAGTAGGTCATTCGCGTTTAATGGAAAAATGATGGATAAATAACGAAAAAGTTCCAAAGCCAATCTGTCTCTTTTTTTGCCACCTGAATGTGGCTTTCTCAGAACTTAATCTGATGATAATAGATTTAGCCTGAACATTGTCAAGCATAATTTATGCCTGGTCAGTTTTTTTTTTCTCTTTTTCAAGCTTAGTTGTCCTCTCTCACAAAGGCTTGGGACGCTTTATTGGATTCTGCTGACCAAGTTGTTACTTACTCAGGTGGAAACTAATACAGGACAATAGGATCATTTGTGTATAAGGTACCCAAAAAAACACTTCGTGTTAAAAAATTAACGTCAAGAGTTACCCTCCACAAAAAAGTACTGATATAAAAAAAGACG
>NW_007387315.1:0-2122 GCF_000475195.1 Diaphorina citri
GACCAGAAACCCTTCAGCGAATCCTCAAGAACATTCTCTCTTCATCATTTAAGGTTGGAGCTCCGTTGGAGATATAAATTTATCAGATTAGTTGGTATCTTCCGTAGAACCAGATTGTCGTGTTCTGATGACCACAAAGGATATACGTAATTAGTTTTTCAAAAATTACTGAATGTACAGAATGAGTAGAATCAAAGTTATCAAAGGCGTTTCGAACTACTCCAAGCCACACAAAACCTCACGTGTGGGCTGAAGCTGAACTCTGAAGGTAATCGAGAAAATCTTGACCTTATTATATAAACTGAAAGCCATAAAAAATTACAGAAAAAATACGATACACTACCTAATTAGAACTATAATCTCAAGTACCTACACGAATAATGAGCGTAATAAAATTTGCAATATCGCGGAATAAGTAGAATTTCTGTTGAATTATGTAGAATTATTTCGCACTATTGTATATCCAACGGAACCACCGCAGAATACCCCCCATTTAGATGAGGGAGGGAGGGAGAGAGAGAGGGGGGGGACACCCAAAGCAGAAATTGCACACCCGAAGTTAATTGCCCTTGACGCAAAATTATTACAATGACATTACCCATTTGCGCCCGCGACCTATGTAGATTCATTCCTCTTTGATGACCGAAAAGGGCAAAAAAATTTCCCACTTTTTTCCCTTCTCAAGTACCTTATTTTCCCTAGGAGTGAAGGAGGAGGGTAGGAGAGGGGATGGTAAAAAAAAAAAAAAAAAAAAAACTCAGATGGACGGACACCAGGGCCGTATAGAGGGGGGCGAAGGGGTCCGGGCCCCGCCCTGGGGCTTCATTTTTGCTATTTTACTATGGGATGGTCCCCACAAATGTACATATAGACATCACAAACATCACTGTTTGGACTGTTTGGGCTCCTCAATAAAATCCTGGATACGGCCCTGATATGAAGGTATTCAATTGTAACAATTATTATTACAAATAAAGTATATATCTATCTATATGAAGGTATTCTCAGTATTGATGGATTGGACACAATGTCAGTTGACACTACTTATCAACTCCATTGCTAGTGTGAATAATAAATTGATTTGTTGCTGTATGACCTAGGGACTTCACCATTTTCACTAGAAAAGAAAAAGCAATTCAATAAAAGAAGCGTTTCTTATTTCTAAATTCCATAAAATGCCTTGGACTTCAAGAAGTGTACTTTGCAAAGAAAGATTTTGTAATGAAATATTAAAGCGGCAAACAAAAATCGTGCCTTGGATCAGAATGTATGGAGGATTATCTCAGAAGTTTCAGAATAGAAAACAAATTGTCGGCAGACGGATTTTTCGGTCTTTGCTTTCTTTGAAATTCCATTCCTTCTGGAGAAGCAATTTTGTGGTAAGGAATGGAACACTGGACAAATCCTGTCCAAAAAATGAGGAAAGTGAAAAAAAAAAAAAAACAAGGACAACCCAGTGATCAGACTTGGCCTTAATGTATGATATCACTACATTCATGGGCTGACTTTTTGAGGAGGATGAGGTCAGGAACTTGGCCTTATTTTTACAGGGAATGTTTTTGGTGGGATTGTAATTGTACATTGTGGAAAATGTTTACGTACCAGATGAAATAGTAACTTTCCATTTCTTCTTGTTAATGATGAGCTCCGTGCGTGATAAGTTGCTCAAATGAAAGTACAACTTCAAATCTCTGAAACTCTGAAGTACGACATGAACATTCCTCCCAGATATCGATCTTGGAGTAACAGTCCGTGAAAATAAATAGAAAGAGTAGATGGGATATCTAGGAAGAAAGACGAATGAATAAGTATTTAAGAGAGTCAAAAACATCTGAAAAAGACCCACAAGAGGTGACAAGATCGAAATGCTAAGGATTGTGTAGTTGGTACTTGGAAGCTTGGAATGGAAACTCCCAAGGAAAGACGGCCGTGTAAGAAATTTCGATACATCTGAAAAGAACCAAGGTCATCAAAAGTGCCAAGACAGAGTTTAAGATGGAAGTTCCCAGGTGTTCAGTACTGAACGCCACATAAATCGCCGCATACAATGTAGCGGATTACTCCTCACCCGTACTCCCGCAAAAACACTTCATATGAAATGAAATTAACCTGGGCACAAAAT
>NW_007387316.1:0-2122 GCF_000475195.1 Diaphorina citri
AATTATTTTTACTATTTAAAATAAAAAAAGGCTGTGTTATTTATTAAAGGAAATAATAAATAATTCATTTATTTTTTTGTCAGCTTGAATAAATAAATAAAACTTTCAATAATTTTCCATTCTCAATTTCCCCTATTCAAAACCATCAACACAACTCTTTGTAATGTTCCCTTGAATTGCCTAACTCATTTCTGATGTAAAAATGGAAAAGCCAATGAAAGAGGGAGAGAGAGAGGAGAGAGAAAGAGAGAGGGAGAATTTGGTGAGAACGAGGAGAAATAAGAGAGAAAGAGAGGAAAAGTAGAATGAGGTTATTTTAGACACAGAGATGGAACACAGAGAGAGAGAGAGAGAGAAAGAGAGGTGAGAGAGAAATGTAAAAAGAGAAGGAAACGATCGAGACAGTAGGTACTTGAGATAATTTATTTTAATATTATTCTTCCCTCTCCCTTTTTCTTTCCCTCCTATATCTCTCTCTTTCTGTACTACTTTCTACTTTCCCACCTCTCATATCTCTCTCACTCTTTTTCTTCTTCTCTTTCTCTCTCTCTCACGCTCTCTCTCTTTGTCTCTCTAACCTCTTTTCCCCCTCTCCTTTTCTATCTTTCTCTTTATTCTCTGAATTCTTTATGTATAGGATCAGTTCTGGGTTGATGATATTTTCAAGTATTCATAATAAAATTTAAAATTATACAGGGTTGGCGTCAATAATGAAATTCTCAATACAGGGGTATATTATTCTATGTAATTTAACATCTCTTTTCAGTGGACTACTCAGTCAATAAGCCAGCTCCTACCTCCCAGAGTCCCAGTACCTATAGGTTAAGGGATATTTCAGTCAAATACCAGCATTTCAGTCCTATGCAGTTGTTTACTAGGTTAAAATAAAATTATAATCATACAGACTTTTACTCTAAATGGGTGCGGTAAAAAAAAGTCGGTGAAAATGTAATTGAGTGTAAAAAGGGGATTACTCCACTTTTTATAATGGCCCCCCAGGGGCCTCAAGAGCAGTTCTTTTTAATATACCTCACTCACTCTGTTTCTGAATCATCCGGTAAAAGTTCAAAAAAAAGATTACGTATGTAAATGAGTAACGCGAAAATGGTAATCGGATAAAAAAGTCCAAGTACGGAGATTAAAAGAGATTATGAAATTTCAGCCGCGATATAGAACTTTATCACAAAAGCCTTGGAGTAAAACAGAAAAAGTTGAGGCTTTTTTTCATAACATATGACGGGAAATTCCAAAATTAAAATTGGCTCTTTAAAGATATTCTGAGGAAATAGATTTAACGAATTAGCCTAATAGGTACAATTTTTTTTTTCGCAACAGTTGTTGAATGTTGCCTTTCCGTTTCCCTCTCTCTCTCTTCCGAGAATTCAAATTGGTGGGGGAAACTTATTTCTCTTTTGTACGCGATGCGCGAAACCAATAAGGACTGGGACGTGCAGAAGGGGTTAGGTAGAATGCAAAAAGGAAAAGGGATGGGTAGAGGAAAAGTAAGGGAAGGAATGAGTGGAATGGTAAGGAAGGTTGAGAGAGATAGGAATCTGTAAAGGAAGAAGGAAGGAATGAGAATAAGGTTAGGGAGAAATATTTCAGGATAGGGTAGAAGAAGGAGAATAGGAGGAGAAAGAGAGGAAGAAGAAGGAGGAGGAGGAGGAACGTTGCTTGAATGAAAAATAGGTACCAATACTTGCTTCCCCACACGTTTTTGAGAAAGGGGAGTTTTCTTTCATATTGAGAGAAGAGAGAAACGGAAAATTTGTGGAAACAGCAAAGAGAGTTTTTGTAGAGATCTCACTATTTTCGATCTCAAAATATTTTGGAAAAATCTGGACAGAAATTCAAGTTTTTTTACCTAGGTATAATGAAACTAGTACTTTGTAATTTGTTTCAGTCCGACTTGAGAGAGAGATTTTTTGTTCATAAAAATCTGGTGTGAACATCACACGACTTTCCTTATCCTATTGAATGATGCTTATTTGAGTGTTCTTTTACCCTAACATTTACAATATCTCTAACCGTTTTGTCGCTATAACTGAAAACCGCCAAAAAAAAACGGTCGAAATCTGTCCAAAAGCGGTCAAAATACCGCCAAGCGCAGCAACCATCTCAA
>NW_007387317.1:0-2121 GCF_000475195.1 Diaphorina citri
CTCTCTCCCCCCCTCTCTCTCTCTCTCCCTTCCTCTTTTCTCTCTCTCTCTCTTCCTTCCTTTCTCTCTTCTTCTTTCCGTCTTTTTCTCCTCCCTTATTTCCCTCTCTCTTTCTCTAGTAGGTATATCTTTCTCTCTTTCTTCCTCTTTCCCTTCCTTCCTCTCTCTTCTTCTTTCCCTCTTTCTCTATTTCTTTCTCTCCTTTTCTCTTTCTTCCTCTCCCTCTTTCTCCTTTTCTCTCTCTCTCTCTCTCTCCCTCCCTCTTTCTCTCCTCGTTTCTTTCCCTCTTTCTGCAGCATATATTTCTCTCCTCCTCTTTCTCACATCTCTATTTCCTTTTCTTTCTCGTCTCTCTTTCTATCCAGTTTCCTTCTCTCTCAGGAAACCTTTAAAGTTTCATAGCGGTAGAACACACACGTGCCCAAATTAATATTGGTACGCCTACCCTACTCCTTCTCCCATTCCGAAAATGTTCAATCTTTCAATATTGAAAATGGCCTGGCTCGAAGGATTAATTAACCTGTGACGGTCATGGTCACCTGTCTAATTATAGGTGCACCTACCCTACTTGTTTTCCTGCAATAGATCAGTTGCGCTTACTTGGGTGATGTTTCAAAGTCATAGAGCAGGAAAATGAGGACCAACGGAATTTTTCTTTTTCTTCTACGACTTCTAGATCCCGAGATAAATCGATTAAGAAAATGCCGGTAAATCGTGAACTTTGACGCCACGGCATACGCTCCCGTAGGCGATGACGTCACATCAAATGTCCCGACCAAAGCTCCCTCGCAGGCAACGCATTAATGTGTTTGTGCGCATACGTTTCTGCGCAGTTCTTTCTGCTCCTCCGCTAGTGTGCTTGCATACAGGCGCTACCTAACGGACGAAAAAAACAACTGCGTAAAGTCTGACGTCACACATATGTATTTGAACTCTTTTATTAGAACGGAAAATAAAAATTGAATTTTCGACCTTTTACAGTTAGTTTTTCGGAGTTTTGACCTCAGATTTGGATTTTTCGCTACTTTTTACATAGAAATCAACCATTTATTAATAATTTTTACCCATTTGCAACTGCTCCATTCGGTCAATTATGTATACTTAGTTAGGTACATATAATCTGGATGAATGACTCTACTTACATATATGCTTGAAAAGATAGAAGGGAAGGAAAAAGAGGAATGGGAGAAAAAATGACATGGGAAATATTCTAAAGAAGGATGCGAGAAGCAAGAGGAATACATTTATATACAAGGAATGGGAGAAAGGGAAAGAGAATCGATAGGAGGGAGGATTTGTGGAAGAAGAGGGAAGAGTCTGTATGAAAGGGGAGTGAAGGATTTAAGGAGGGAAAGAAATAAGGCTGCTCCTTCATTAGAGGCGAATTTTCTTGCGACGAAGGCCTTATTCCACGAAAGACTCTGTGCTCCCAACTTCACTCTTCTTTAGATTTGTGGAAGAAGAGGGAAGAATCTGTATATGAAAGGGGAGTGAAGGATTTAAGGAGGGAGAGGAATTAGGCTGCTCCTTCATTAGAGGCGAATTTTCTTGCGACGAAGGCCTTATTCCACGAAAGACTCTGTGCTCCCCACTTCACTCTTTTTACTCGACGAAAATAGGAAATTTTCCTGAAAGCCGTTAATGAACTGGGGAATTAGTTTTTTTTTTTATATGTAATAATTAGCGAATCACGTTTGTGTCCAATTAACTACAATTTTTGTTGAGGATTTTGTAATATTAGAGCGTAATGCTGAGCGGAAAGGATCCCTGTGTCCAATTAACTACAATTTTTGTTGAGGATTTTGTAATATTAGAGCGTAATGCTGAGCGGAAAGGATCCCAATATGAGAAAAGAAAATACTGTGGCCAACCATCAAATCAAATTGATCATCACCTTTCTTCCATCACCTGTCCAAGGTCCAGATGATCGGAACAAACATCAAATCAAGCACTTTTAATTCTAGTTCTTTTTACTATTATTTCTTTACTATGGATTTTATGACAGTTGTATTAAATTTTTCTTTCTTCTTCTAAGCAATGGCAATTCTGCTTCCAATGAAGGAGCAGCCTTATAGAGGGGGAGGCAGAGCCCCTAGGAGAGGGGGAGGCAGATGGAATTGA
>NW_007387318.1:0-2121 GCF_000475195.1 Diaphorina citri
GAGTTGAGACAGGATATTGTTTTTTTCAGTTTGGCATGGGAGTGGTAACTTAAAAACGAGGTTAGTTTACCAACCTTGTCTATCTCAACCCGGTACATAACCACAACCCCAACAATAACAGTGGAATAAGGCTTTTCTTCCCCATGTATGACGATTGACCATGTACAGCCATATAATATTTTGTACTAAGGTCTAAAATCTAATTAAAAAAAAAAAAGGTACCCTTAGATCTACATGGTGGTTTTATAATCAAGCCTTTTGATCAAGACTGAATGAGAGGTGATTGTACATTAATGAGAGAACAAGCAACAATACGAAGAATACAGTCATTGGAGCTTATTTCTTTGAAGAAAACGGTGTGACAGTCACAGTGAACTCCAATCGTTACCTCACCATGTTGAATGAGTTTTTTATCCCTCAACTCCGACGAAAACGTATCCCATTGAGAAATGTTTGGTCTGGGGGGCAAAGAATCCAAGAGAACTTCATGAAAAGCCTCTGCACAGCCCTCGTGTTACAGTGTGGTGTGCCGTCTGGAAGAATACAGTCATTGGACCTTATTTCTTTGAAGAAAACGGTGTGACAGTCACAGTGAACTCCGATCGTTATCTCACCAATGTTGAATGAGTTTTTTATCCCTCAACTCCGACGAAAACGTATCCCATTGAGAAAAGTTTGGTTTCAGCAGGATGGAGCGACTTGCACATACGTCAAATGCCACAATGACCTTCCTCCGCCAAAAATTTCCTGGTCGCCTCATCTCTCGACGCGGTGATGTCTCCTGGCCCCCCGGTATTCTCATTCAATTTAATTGTACATTCTTTGTTACACCTATGTACATTCTTTGTTACACCTATGTTTAATGTTGTAAGATAATAGCCATCGATGCTAAATGAATAAATAAACTCAATTCCAATATTATCTAGGAAATTGGGTACAGAAATGCTGTTTTGATTTAAAGATTTTTGATATTACTTAGGTAGGTATGCCATCTTCTCTATAAAATCTCTTCCCATACAGCATCTTGGTCTTTATTTGTAATTTTATCTGTATTTTGGTCCCCAGATCTGTCCCCTTGCGACTTTTTTTTTGTGGGGATACCTAAAAGAGAGAGTCTACAGAGAAAAGCCGAGGACCCTTCTCTTTTCCTTCATAAAGTACACTCTCTCTCTGTCTCTTTCTGTCGTAAACTAAGCTATATCGCTCTGTCTCTGTCTCTCTCTCTCTCGTAATCTAAGCTATCTCTACCTCTCTCCCTCTCATAAGCGAACCTATTTCTATCTCTCTCCATCTCATTTTAATTTGTATTCATTCGCTCAGTTCACCTGCGACCTATATAAAATGCATAACTAGTTTTAACCGTGGGTAATCTCTCTGTCTCTCTCCCTCTACTGAGTTTTATCTATCTTTCTGTCTCTCTCCCTCTACTGAGTTTTATCTATCTATCTGTATCTCTCGCTCTACTCAGTATTTACCTGTCTCTGTCTCTCTACCTTTACTTAGTATCTCTCTGTCTCTCTCTTGCTCTACGCATTTTGCTCTTGTCTCTCTCCCACTACCTATTATTTATCAATCTACCTCTCTCTCTCCCTCTCCCTTTAGCTTTTCCTATAGTGCAATGATTGAAGGAAACAAGTTCTAAGTTTGAACTTAACTATTTTGGATGTACATGCTTTCTATTTTATGAATAAGACCAGCTTGCCAGCCTAGTTAGCTTAGTTGGTAGTGCGTCTGCCTTGTAAGTTGTAGGCCGCGGGTTCAATTCCCGCCTGGGGCAGATTTTTATCATAAACAGATAAGGTTCGTTCTCGGAACGGCTGGCTTTCTCCTATCCTGTCTTCCTTCTCTTCAAAACCTCTTGACTGTGAATGAATAAGAGAAGAGAGAGGGAGGGAGAGGGATAGAGAGGGAGAGGGAGGGAGAGAGAGAGAGTCCTGAGGTATGTTAAGGGTAAAGGTTTCAGCAAAAACATTTTTCTATTACCACACTTTTTTTTCTCACTATTTTTACTCTTTTCGTCTTTTGTTAGTTCAAGTTCTGGAAGAGAGAGAGAGAGAGAGAGAGAGAGAGAGACAGAGAGAGAGAGAGAGAGTGAGAGGAGGGAGAGAGAGAGAGAGAGTG
>NW_007387319.1:0-7185 GCF_000475195.1 Diaphorina citri
AATTATAATTATGAAAGATGAACTACGAAAAAAAATAATCATTTTAGAAGTATCGAACTGTGGACCTGCTTCCTACGATCCTAGTCGATTTACCATTCAGCCATTGATTTGAAGGCGCTTAACAAACCAGATATAAATTTCAATCATTGCGACTTTAGCGCTTCTACGTGTAGCGGATGTTTAGAAAACCAGATCATTTTAGAAGTATCGAACTGTGGACCTGCTTCCTACGACCCTAGTCGATTTACCATTCGGCCAATATTTAAAATTTAAGTTGATTTGAGGGCGCTTAACAAACCAAATATAAATTTCAATCATTGCGACTTTAGCGCTTCTACGTGTAGCGGATGTTTAGAAAACCAAATTGAAAAAAAAATCCCACGGCCTGAGGTATTTAGAAAACCAAACTGAAAAAAATCCCACAGTCTGAGGGATATTGAGGGGCTCCTTCCTCTTTAGTGTGCTGCTCCGCAAAACACCAATCGATATGAATTTCCCATTTTTGGTGCTTCCCCTATTGGCGGGAGAACATGGAAAAATGAAAATTTAAATAAGTTCAAAAAGCGCTCTCTAGGGGGAAAGCCGTTAGTTCAACAAATGTACGGTGAGAGCAGCACTTGTCAAGCGAATGTGCAATGAGGTTATCGAGAAGTGGACAGGTGAAGAGTTCTAAAAGTGAAGCCGAATTTTCAGTGGCGACTTGCGAGAAGTGATTTTAAAGTTCATAAAATGAAATGGCAATAATGGAATCATCCCATTTTACGCGAGTTTTCAAAACCCAACTCACTTGTGAATGGAGCGGGGATTTTTTCTATTTCCCACGGGAAAATGAAGGGAAATTTCGTTTTTCCCCCCGTCCGGCCTAATGAATAATAAGTTTACCTTTAATACCTATACCGTCTCTACTATATACCTACATTACCTACTCTATAGAGTCTATAGTTAGCTTTGGGTTGACGCGCCTGCCTTCTAAGCGCTAGGTCGCCGGTTCGATTCCCGCCCGGGGCAGGCTATTAGATATGTAAGGTAACACGCAGAAATATTAAACTAGGTTTGTAATGCAACGAGGCAGACATGTCTTCCCATGGGAAAACTGGGAATGCGTTTGGAGGGAAAAGAACTCGTCCTTGAATTTCTCACAAGGAAAGTACTGTAATCGGGTATTTACATTTGGATTTTTGAGGGGGATATCAGTTTAACTTTTAAACTACATTTAAATTCAAATTGAGATTTTCGTACAAAATAAATCCCTGAAAAGAATTTAGCTAAGAACCAATCATCTGACAAGAAAACGCCACCGTTTTACTTACCTCTACACCGTATACAACACAGTCTCGATACTCGCTTGCATTACTCACTACACCCTCTACTTCACAAGTAGAAACATTCTCTCCCTTCCATCTGAACGTATCACCGGTCCTGTCCTTGAAATACAGATAGCCCCACTTGTCCATCACCAGCAGATCGCCTGAAAAAGTTAAGGAAAAAAATTAGTCACAAGGTTAAAATAGATAAAAGCCAGCCGTGTTCATGTGCGGATACACTAGCGAATCGGGGGTCAAAGGTCCTCACCCCCCAGATTTTTTACGAGGGGGCAAGGTATTGTGCCGTGCCTGGGGTACAGATTTAGGCCGTGCCAGTAACTGCACAGGTAAGATTTTGTTGTTTATTTGTATCTACTTAAAATAGGAGCCTCAAAATCCGCCCCGAGCGAGAATCGAACCCGCGACCTAGCGCTAACAAAGCAGACGCGCTACCCTCCAAGCTAACTACCTAAGTCATAGTTTATGCCCAAAATAACGTCACACTTACGTGCTCTATTTACATGCAAAATAGGAGCCTTGCTTATCCTACTGGAAAAGGACTGAAAAGTCCCTTTATGCCCGCAGTCTAACCAATATTATATTGTATTGTTTTATATATTTTGACATATCATGGGGAAAATATTTTACAGTAACAGCCTGTAAAATGGCAGAAATAACCTTCCCAAACAACTCACCAGAAAGGAAAGCCGAGTCGCCAATTTCGAACACATCCGTGACGATCTTCTTCGCGGAATCCTTCTCGTTCACATAGCCGAGATATGCCCGGGCGGGATTCGAAGGCACGATCTTCCCGATGAACACCCCTGGCTCACAGCGTGAACACAGGCCTTTCTTGTTATAAGTGGTATTTTTTGGGGGATCTCATAACTTTTTGTTGTTTTTTGGGGGATCTCATAACTTTTTGTTGGGATCTCATAGCTTTTTGTTGGATAATTTCTAAAGTTGGTAAACTTTTGGTTAAACTAACTTTTGAAATTATCATTCCATCAGTTAAAAATCGACATTATAATTAATTAACTTCGCACACAACTCACCAGAAAGGAAAGCCGAGTCGCCAATCTCGAACACGTCCGTGACGATCTTCTTCGCGGAATCCTTCTCGTTCACATAGCCGAGATACGCCCGGGCGGGATTCGAAGGCACGATCTTCCCGATGAACACCCCCGGCTCTCCCGGCTCGCAGCGTGTACAGAGGCCTTTCTTGTTTCTGATTGGTTCGGAGGTGACGGGATCGACGCGAATGATGGAGATGGGATAGATGGTGGGGATCAGACGGGATACGAACCCAATGGCCCCGGGCTGGTTGTCGATGTTGGCGATATTCGCGTTACCTGGCAGCAGATGAGATAAATAATAAATAAGTATACTATAAGGTCTATAAGTCCTTATCTTCTTCTTCCTAGCCTTTGCCTACATATTTATATAGGGTCAGCGTTTCTTGTCAGTCTCTTCCAAACAGCCCCATTGTGTTCTGATAAATAAATAAGTACACTGAGGTAAAAAAAAAGATTAATTGAGTGCCACAATTTTTAGGAGACTTGGGCTGGAAGAGAAGAACTTCATTATTGGGTTATTTTCCATGATTCAGGGTGTTGGAATGCTATATTAAAGTGTCGAGCTTCCTGATATCAGATTTCCAGAACCCAGTTACTCGACTGGCTTTCTCGACTGGACTCTTCTCGCCCATCTGATGAGAGGCATATTACGGGATAGGCATGCTACGACACAGACAACACAGCGTTGCAGTTGTTTCATTGCTACTAAATAAAAACGGTGGTGAAACAGTCATCTATTTATTTATTTATTATTTTTTCTCTCTCTCTCCTTTGAGGCTCTTTAACTCTGGAATACCAGTTCGTTCACGCCGGTCTCATCTTTACATTAAACTAAAACCAACCCATTGGAAGGACTTACCTTCAGTGGCACCATAGAACTCTCCAATCTGAGCTATGCGGAATCTGTCGACAAATTCAGACCAAATCTGAGGTCTCAGCCCGTTTCCAAACATGAGTCGAACATTGTGAGCTTTGTCCTCGGGCTTCTCAGGGGTGGACAATAGATAGCGACACATCTCTCCTATGTACTGACCCACGGTACACTTGTACTTGCACACGTCACTGAAATATCAACCACGCGAGATGTTACTTAACTAAAGTGATTCGTTGGGATCTGAGTGCTATTCCATTTTCCATTGCACACTTTGCAGTAGTTATGATACTAATGTCCTTAAAGAGTGTCTAAACCAGCTATGATTACCTGCGACCCGCCAAGCTTTTCTGTGCGGCCCTTGGCAGCCTTAATGTCAATAAAGTATGGTCAGTTCGGCACCCTGACCAGTCTAGCTAGCTGGCAGTTTTCTCAGGGTTCTCTCTGTTTTTAAAGAATAAGCACAAGTTCTCACTATGGTTGACTGCCGTTCAGGACGAGCTAATTAAACAATAAAAGGCCATCACCCCTGTGTATGACAAGAAAAAAGATATCCTATTTTTATTTTGCCATCACCATTCGGTTACAACTGAAGGACTGGAGCCGCTACAACAACATCATCACACCAAAATCCTTTGATCTTTCTTAACTACTTTATATGGGTTCCAGTCGATGTATTGTACAAATGTACATATACGTAGATCAACTTAAGTCGACTGCACTAATCGCACCTTGAGAATTTGTTAACACTTCACATACCTGAAATAGTTACTGGCCGAGAATTTCTTCCTAATGACAACACAGCAGCCGAATATAAGCGCCTGGCCAATACACATAGCGCCCCCCGCTGTATGGTACAGAGGTAGCGGTGTATAGAAGCGGTCCTTGGTTCGAAACCCGATCTGGTACGCGATGGCTCCGCCCAGGAAGTAATATCTGCGGCGAAATAAAGTTGAAAGAATAAATTATGTTAAAATACTTTAAATTTAATATGTTAAAATTGGTTCTACAGAAAATCTGACGAAGTTTGTGTCAAATGGTGTAAAATAAAACTGAAATTACCTTTTTTTCTGATGGGTTTAAAGGAGAGAACTTAACTGTAACCATTTATCATTTATCACCTTGAAATATAAGAGAGGAAGAGGACAATATATGAGAAAGTACCGAGAACGAATCCTATCTATTTAGGATAACGTTCGCCCCGGGTGGGAATAGAACCCGCGACCTAGCGCTTACAAGGCTGGCTTGATAAAGAACGTGTCAAAAAATTACATGAGGTGATTTTAAAAGAAGTGAAAGAACCACTTTTAATTTCTGTGAAATCATTTACTAGTCCAGGAAAATTGGGATAAAAAACACATCACTCAAATAATTTCTGTGAACTCATTTATTAGCCCAGTAAAGTTGAGATAAAAAAACACTTTGACAAGGAGACAGACTCCAAACTTACCTGTGGTTAGAAATGACGGCCGCTTTGGGCAATCCGGTGGTGCCTGAGGTATAAATATAAATCAGCTTGTCCTGGACCCCCACCCTGTAGGAAAGGGAAGGAGGGGAGGTAGGCACTTCAGATAGGAGAGGGGAGAGGGCTTGGGAGCGAGGGACAGGGGAGGAACTGCTGTCGGTGTCGGGACTCCAGGAGAACAGTTTCACGTTCGAGCCCAGGCTGGTGCTGATTTCTTGGACAGCTGAGAAAAAGAATACAAGGAATTAATTTGGACGAATTTTGTCTTACTTACTGAGGCCCGTTACTCACGATGAGTTTTATCGCATGCGATTGACTGATCGATCTAGAACTCATCGTGAGTGGGGAATTTCTATCCGATAAGTTCGACTGATCAATCATCGCATGCGATAGAACTCATCGTGAGTGGCGGGCTTAAGGTCCAGGGCTACACTAAAGCTTAAATCAAGATTAGACAATAATTAGGTAATTGTTATTTAGTAGGATCATGTTGGTAAATAAAAACTTTTTTCCGGTGTGTCCGATTTTGATGAAATTTGACAGAAATGTCAGCACATAAAGAACATTTACCCATTGAACTTTTGGGCCTCAACTGACTATCGAGGACCCTTAAAGGCCTTTTTTCAGAGCTCTACTATCGGGGGCTTCAATAGAGGCCTTCTTTCTGAATGAGTTCTAGAGTTCACTGAATTGCTCGTTAACTTACCATCAGTCAACTCCGCGCCATAAATGAAGGCAGACACACCCGCTATGTTAATACAATGGAGAAGTGAGTTCTGTCTCAGGTTGTGGTTGATCAGGGCCGTAATCACGCCCAGTTTACTAAGGCCCAACCAGAGGCACACGAACTCGGGCCGGTTCTCGAGCATAAGGGCCACGGAGTCCCCCTTCTTGAGGCCCTGGGCGAGGAAAAAGTTGGCCACTCGGTTGCTGTAGGCCTCCACCTGGGATGAAAGAAAATGTGTATTGAAGTCCATATTTCTACTCCCGGCAGCGTCGAAGGTTTTTATAAATCTAAAGCATTTTCTACACCGAGATCTCTGGGGTGGATTTTTCCTATATCATTTACTTGCTGAGAATAACCTTCAAGGCCAGCCAGAAGCAATAGCACGTTGGATGCACAGTTCCCAAGGGATCATTGCAACAATATTACACGTGCTTGGTATCCGGTTGGGTGACGATCTGAGCAATCACGTGTTGCTAGCCCCACTCAGGCTGGGTGAGATTAATGTGGAAACGGTTAGCTTGTCGCCAACAAGTCTAACAAAAACACTTACACCTCTAACAAAAATACTTACTTGCTGAGCTGTCCACTCGGTGTTTTCAAACATGAAGATAACCTTGTTGGGACTCCTGACGGCATGTTCCCGGAATATGTCAGCTATGGTCAAATCCTTCTGGGCAACCCGTCTTGCAGCCCACAGGAATCTCAGGTACCTTTGTAGAGCCCTGTAATTCAAACAAATATACTCATTATTATACCTAGGCATAATAATAGCCGTCATTTATAGAATAGAATAGAATATACCCTGTTGATACTGCCAGCATGAGTCCCTTTATATTTGGTACAAAATAGGTGTAAATTTTATAAATGAATTTTTACTGGTTATACTGATCGAATAGGACTAAAGAGTCCTTCACCCTAAGAGTACGCTACTATCATTATTGTGATCAAATTCTCAAACAAAGTTAAGGATAAAATTCCATACATCGGCTGAGATCGAAACCACGCTCTCCTGATTATCAAACTTTATGTGCGGCCTCTGTACCTAAAATCATTACAGCCCTTTTATTTTGTACCAAATTTTTGTTTAATTCTGTCAATTTCTTGTGAATAAATGCTATAGCTCTGGGCTATGAAACTGTTAATAATAATACCTACACTACAGCCCTGTGCCCAACTCTCCTCTTAGCAAACGATAAAGGGTTAAAACATATAAAGTAGGTACACACTTCATTAGTGCAAGCAAGCCTAAAATACCGAGATTTCAAGGCTGAATACTTGCTACTTGCTTCTGACCTAGACAAGTATGAGTAGCTAAAAAGTTCTAGGTTACCTACTAAAATAAAGTGCCTCCAAGTACTTTGTACAACTTAAAGTTAGCATGTAGTTACCAGGCTTGTCATACGTTGAATATAGCGAAAGATATATGCGTGTGTAGATGCCAAAAAAACATCAAATCTGTAGGTAATACACAGGTAAGTAAGTAATAAATCTTAAAATCCTGTTTTACCAGATTAGCTACTGCATTTTCATTATCAGATTTCCACAAGGCTTCAAACGGATTAAAATAGATCAGAATATACATATAGATACCTCATCATTTTTTATTTTATCGCTTCATTGATTATTTATGAATACGAATAATTAACTATTAATATTAATACGACGGACATCGATATTTTCTCAGGTGTCCTTGTAATAATGTAAAAAAAAAAAAATCTGTACACTCTAATAAATATTTATTA
>NW_007387319.1:9496-12093 GCF_000475195.1 Diaphorina citri
GTAGACACCATAGCCAAGTGTGGATGTTCTGGAGGTGGTGAGAATGGTTTGGTACAGGATATCTTATCTCCAGACATAAAGCCAATGATGTAAGTAATAGAAACCATAAGATAGCACACAGAGAGGAAAATAATGGGTCTCTCCGGATAGCGGAACCTGTCGGAATCTATCATGAAAGTAAGAACAGTGAAGAGACAACTAGTAGCACACAAGGCAGACCAAATGCCCACCCATAATCTGGACATTTTCTTTTCCTTCTCAGAGAAGAACATGCCATCACAGGGAGCACCACAGTTCTTCTCCACTTTATCACCAACTTTCAGTTCATAATCCAAGCCAGGAGGGATTTTAAAATGGAGAGGACATACAAAGCCATAATCCTTTGCATTCTCAGGTAGATTAGGATAGGATACCCCAGGGCGAAGATCTTTACCAAAGTTGGATTCTATCATGGGACTGAGGGTACTAGACTTTCCACCTTCCTCATTGTCCCCAACACAGAGGGAATCAGGTCCACTGCTTGGCAGGGGAAACTTGGAACATTCAAATGTTTCAGGCCATTGGAATCCAAAGTCATTCATGAGTTTTTCACATCCGTTACGTGCTGAGAGACAAAGATTCCGACAGGGTGGTATAGCACGTTCCAGAATTGTACACACGGGAGCATACATGGAACACAAGAAGAACTGAAGATCAGGACTACACTTGACTTTCACAAGAGGGAAATACTGATGCACTTCAAACCCAGCATCTTCCTGTTTGGAATGACCCAGGAGATTTGGCATAATGGTTTCATTGTACGCAATATCCTGGCAGAATGGTATGGTGATGGTTTCACACTTGGCATGGATAGGAAGAATATCATGATCCGAGATGTGGGTTATTTGATCCCCCACAGACACACTTATTAGCACTGATAATAGAAAAGAACATTTACTGACTAGGAACATGGTTATAATATTATTTTATAGCACTGAGATCACAAACTATTTATTGATAATTAAAAACACCATCACACAATAAAACACCAAACTTGATTATGAAAAAATAACCGCTCGTGTTAAAAAACTATCACTTGAAATTTCCATTATTATATTAATAAATTAAACAATGCTCAGAGTTGGGCCTATAAATAATGACCTTATTTTTAAATAAAATTTATTAATTTATGCATTATATTATCAAAAGCATCATTTAAAATCATTAATTACATTTTCATTTTTAAAATTTATTAGCGAAAAAAACACGCGACACAACCTACCCGTCCGCTGCTTCTTTCAAACTGAAGTTTGTTTGTTTTTGTTTACTTTCTTATTGTGCTCAACAAAAGCGCTCTCTAGGGGGAAAGCCGTTAATTCAATAAATGTACGGTGAGAGCAGCACTTGTCAAGCGAATGTGCAATGAGGTTATCGGGGAGTGGACAGGTAAAGAGTTCTAAAAGTGAAGCCGAATTTTCAGTGGCGACTAGCGAGAAGTGATTTTAAAGTTCATAAAATGAAATGGCAATAATGGAATCATCTCATTTTACGGCTGAGTAAGTAGGTAGGTACTTACCACATTCTCGGTGTTTGAAGACTATTGAGAGCAAAGGAGGTAATCAATGGTGTAGGTACGCCTGTACTGTGTAAAATTACTCTTCTGGGGATTGAAACCCAGAACTTCAAGTGTTCAAGCCTATTATAAGTATTATGACGTGAATAAGAACAATCAACGTGTATTTTAGAATAGGCTAAAATTGTATATTTATTATTTAATGGACAGCTTAAGTGATGACGTCAAATTGGACACAAATTGGGTGGTTGGCTGATTAATTTAAAAAGTTCATGTTGAATTTCCATTTGATCGGGCTGAGCCACGGTTTTTTAAGAGGTTTGATAGAGGGAACTGTGCTAAGGTCTTATCGTCCCGAGAGCGAAGAGAGAAGGAAGACAAGATAGGAGAAAGCCAGCCTTTCCGAGAACGAACCTTATCCGTTTAGGATAAAATCCGCCCCGAGCGAGAATCGAACCCGCGACCTAGCGCTATCAAAACAGACGCGCTACCCTCCAAGCTAACTACCTAAGTCATAGTTTATGCCCAAAATAACGTCACACTTACGTGCTCTATTTACATGCAAAATATTTTAAAATGGAATATATAATAGGATTACCCTAACCTATTTCACAAACAAGAGAATACAATTTATTTACAGAAAACAGATAGAAGTATAAGCTGCATCGAAGTTAAAATGGAGTTAAAACAAATAAATTACATTATATCCATACTAGTCATAGAAAACTTTACAGCAGTTTACAGTTACCGTTAATATCTACTTAACAACCTTCAAATAGCTACAATTAGTTAAAATTATTGGAAAAAAAAGTTAAAACAGATAGACCAAAATCAATGTGTTTACTCGACTTTAGTCCTAATTTGGTTGATCGCAAACACTGTTCTTTGGTGCCAATTTTTGGCCACCCCAATAGCGTCTAATAGAGGAGTAGGTACATGACAAAATTAAGGTCCGGTATGACACTAAAACTTTAATTAAATCAGTGATCAGCAAAATTAAATCAATCAAAGTTGCCTATCGAAAAAATTTCAAGTATTTGTGTCG